>NW_006201094.1:274893-280313 GCF_000334495.1 Tupaia belangeri chinensis
TCAGTCACCAGGCCTCTGGGTGGCTTTACGCAGTTCATGACTCTTCTGGGAGCCTTCTGTTCGCATCAGTCAAAGAGCTTGTGGACTAATTGACTTCCTGAAGTTCCTTTCAGGTTAAACAAACTGTGTGTTCCATTTTCCAGGCTCCATAATTAACAAGTGTTCAAATATCTCCAAGTGTGGGTATGATTATAGGCAGTTAATATATTTCAACAGCCAGAGAGATAATTAGAGTTTTGTTGGTGGTAAGTTTTTGTTTTTCTTTTAACCCTGACTTAGAAGACTCCAGAACCTGAATTGAAGTCTTTGGAGATTATCAGGTTTCAGAAAAATCATGATGCATTTTTGCATAGAAAAACACATTATGGCTTTTCTAAGGACCCAATATATATATTAATATGTACTTGCAAACGAAAATGGCCAGGGAGAAAATAGTGACTATATCGAGAATTTGCTATTCTAAGTCCCCCAAAGAGAAATGTAAATGGAATATTGCTTGAGGACAGTGAGAAAAGAATAAGGAAATAAGTTCTAGTAGCAGAGGCACATGTGGAAAGTTTTGCCAGAAGTCCTGCATTTGAGCCTGATCTCAAGGAGTGAAGGAAAAAGAGTTAGTCAGACAGGGGGAAGAAAATTCCAGGCAGACAGATCATGAGATGAAAGGCAAGAAGGGAAAGAATGCACAGAATGCTTTTCCTTCCCCAGCATCTATTTCAGTCACATTGCAGATAAACAGGATCTTAAACATGGGAAGCCATCCAAATCGAACAATTCTCATTCTTTCATCAAAATCCTAAAGGGAGCATTTAAAAATCTCTTTCGTAATTGCCAGGAAAATGATGTATGCCCAGAGTCCTTATTTAGAAGAAATAGCCCTTATTTCTTTTAATCAAACAAAATATCACTTTCCTGCTAGAACTGGAACCAAATTTTGCATTTCAGATGTTAATTGAAATTTACTTATTCTTTTGTAAGGTGCATGAATGTGATCTGTCAGCAATGAAACGAATTTCGGTATGAAAAAAAAAGGGGGGGAGGAAGGCAAAACTGAGCTTCAAGAAAAGCAATGAAATGCATCAAAAATCAAGATTTCTGTCAGCCTAATTGACAGAAACGATGACTTGAAGGATGTCCTTGTCAGGTTAGGACACATTCCTTTTCTAGCTACTGTCAACCTGGACTCAGCGCTACTCAGAAACGCCTGCTTGGCCGGCAGCTGCAGAGAGACAGCAACTCCTCCTAGCAACAGATGGAGCCAATGGAAAGCCTGCAGCGGTGATCCTTGCTGCTCAGTGCAATGACATCTCATCTATCTGGAAACTCCAGTAAAGACTGTATCATGCTTTAGATAATTATTGAGAGACTGAAACCTATATTCTCAAACACCAGAAACTTAGATTTTAGCTTGATTGGAAATTTGCTTAAAATTAGACAAGTCTATGCGACTAGGTATCTCAGCACCATGCACTGTACTTAGGTTTGGGCATAACTAGATTTGAAGGTGACTGCTAGTTGTCTCACCTAGGACCCAGGCCTCCTATGCATGATTGTTTCCCTGAGCCTTGACGGTTTTCATCTCTTAAAAAGAGATAAATACATACGTCTGACATCACATATGTCACAGGGGAGTTGTGTTAATCCTAAGACCTAGCAGATATCAAAGTCCTCTGAAATTACCATGTACCATATGAATAAATATTTACTGGCATTTTCTTATAATGAGAGAAACAGTATTTAATATGGTTGATAGTTTCAGTTTCCATCTGAGTAATTTTCAGTAAGTCGCTTTTATTATTATTTTTTAAATTTTTTTGGAGAGGTTTTTTGCTATAGGGTGTGTGAGCTCGTCAGAAAGACAGAGAGAGACAGAGAGACAGAAAGTGAGAAATCACCCCCCAGGGGGGTATGGCCATGCCACAATCCCTTCTCCTCCATTCTCCTCTCGGGATCTTGGGCACACACGCACACACGCCCGACATGAGCTCAAGCCACCAGGTCCGGGACTCGAACTGCAGCAGGCCACATGGGAATTCAGCGACACAGCCATTATGCTAACTGCTAGTCCCAAGTCACTTTAGATAATTATTGAGAGACTGAAACCTATATTCTCAAACACCAGAAACTTAGATTTTAGCTTGATTGGAAATTTGCTTAAAATTAGACAAGTCTATGCGACTAGGTATCTCAGCACCATGCACTGTACTTAGGTTTGGGCATAACTAGATTTGAAGGTGACTGCTAGTTGTCTCACCTAGGACCCAGGCCTCCTATGCATGATTGTTTCCCTGAGCCTTGACGGTTTTCATCGCTTAAAAAGAGATAAATACATACGTCTGACATCACATATGTCACAGGGGAGTTGTGTTAATCCTAAGACCTAGCAGATATCAAAGTCCTCTGAAATTACCATGTACCATATGAATAAATATTTACTGGCATTTTCTTATAATGAGAGAAACAGTATTTAATATGGTTGATAGTTTCAGTTTCCATCTGAGTAATTTTCAGTAAGTCGCTTTTATTATTATTTTTTAAATTTTTTTGGAGAGGTTTTTTGCTATAGGGTGTGTGAGCTCGTCAGAAAGACAGAGAGAGACAGAGAGACAGAAAGTGAGAAATCACCCCCCAGGGGGGTATGGCCATGCCACAATCCCTTCTCCTCCATTCTCCTCTCGGGATCTTGGGCACACACGCACACACGCCCGACATGAGCTCAAGCCACCAGGTCCGGGACTCGAACTGCAGCAGGCCACATGGGAATTCAGCGACACAGCCATTATGCTAACTGCTAGTCCCAAGTCACTTCATTTTTTATTTCCTCAGTTACCCAAGTGAGTTTATGCTATGACATAATTTAGGTAGCTGTTGTGAAGATCAAATAAATAAACTTATTGCATGAGTAAATGAAATTCAAATACATAGTAAGGACTCAATAATGTTTAATTACGTAGTTATTATCATCATTTTCGTATTACCATTTAGTGCCGTGAGAACTTGAGTTGATAAACTGGATACAGTCATTATTCCATAATACAACAGGACTAAATCCCAAAGCAATGGCTGCAGAACCCAAAATACATATATCGAAGGGATCTTGCATAACATTCTCTTAACTCTCAATAGCTTTTGACACATTCACGCCTGCCAAGCTTGGTTATCCCCAAGCTTTCTACTTTCCCTGGTGGGCATTAAGCATTGACTTGGCCTTCACTGTCTCCTCCCTGTGTAACCTTTCCATTACTCCCTGAAACTACCACCCTCTGGCTCCACACGTAAATATAAATCTGGGACAGCCCACAGTATGTTTGATTAAGCAGGATTGCCAAACACACCCTTCCTCCCAGGTCTTTGTAAACAGAGTTATCTTCTTTTAATTTTACTACCAGTTTATTTTCCCACATAGGAAGGAGGAAACAGGAGTTTTTATTAATGGATGTAAGTTTCTCATTTCTCACCCAACTCCATTTGTGGTAATTTTGAATATGAAAAAAGGTATACTCACACACACATATATATGATAATAGAATATACCATATATGCTATACTTTGTATGATAAGATAATGGGATCTGTTATACAGTTTAGAATAGGTTACAATGGCCAGTGCTTTTCATAGACCCAAATCAACAGGACTTACTGACATGAACCATACTTTGAAGCCAATGTTTTAAGCTATTATCTCCATTCCATAATGCTTGTTCTATACTCAAAAATTCAGCAGATCTCACTCTACATGTCTTAATTGTTGTACCATATACCTACCTTGCTGGACTATAAGGTGCTCTGAGAGCAGAAGTTCATTTTACATGCTTAATTAATGTCTAGTAAATCACTATTACCAAAAAAAAAGGAAGGATGGGAGGGATCAGGGTATGGAGAGGTGTAGGGAGAAAAATAAACTTCTTCCAGGGCTAATAAGCATTCTTAGATTAATGTACCCCAGATGGGAATGGATATCTTTCTTGCAATAGGCAAATAAGTACTAGGAACTTTTTGCTTGTTTGTTTTTGTTTTTTATTGCTCGATATTAGATTTTATTGTAGGGAAAACAAGAAAGTTAAACAGAGAGAGAGGAAAAGAGGGAGGAAGGGGAGGAAGAAGAAAAGGAGTATGGAACTGGAAGGAAGAAAAAGAAAGGCTGTAGACACATGGACAGAACTCTCAAGGACACTTGACCACTTTAAATAAAATCTCTGGGTCTCTTTTTAGACAGACGACAGCATTGTTTCTTGTACACCATCTCTTAATCTTCAGGATGCTAGGCACCACATAGGGTATCAAAGAGAAATGAAATTTTAACAGGTTAATTTTCTTACAAACTCAAAAAGCTAAAAATAAAAACCAAATTTTATGCAAAGATATACACAATTCCTTTGTGGTTTTACTTTCCTTCCCAGAAATATAGTGAGTTGCCCTTTCTCTGTCTGCCTCCCACTCCTACTCCATCTCCCAGTCAGACTCAAAGGGTCAGCTCTCACGTCTTCAAAGCACTGTCACTCTTTTAGACATAAACGCCAGCCAATATCCTGAGCTCATCTTAAAAATAAACAAAGAAATAAAAATCTCAAATAAACTCCTGAAGGCAATGGAACAAAAAAAATATTTTTCAAGTATGGACTGTATGAAGTAAGTATGAAATATGAAGATCTTGGGGACCAGCAGGTGGTGTGGTGGTTAAGGCACTGGACACTCCAACATGGCATATCACGGTTCAAGTCCTAGACCTGGTGGCTTGCTTTTTCACTTTCTCTCTATCTCTCTTTCTCTGTCTCTCTCTGGTCAAATTAAAATAAATGAATGAATAAATAAAATTAAAAATAAATAACTAGGAACCAGCAGTTAACATAATGGCTATGTCGCTAGACTCCCATGTAGCCGGCCGCAGTGCGCGTCCCGGACCCGGTGGCTTAAAACTCATGCTGGGCGTGTGTGCATGCGTGCCAAAGATACCAAGAGGAGAACAGAGGAGAAGGGATTGCGGTGTGGCCATCCCCTCTGGGGGGGTGGTAATTTCTCGCTTTCTGTCTCTCTGTCTCTCTCTGTCTTTCTGGCGAGTGCATGCGCCCTATAGCAAAAACCTCTAAAAAAAATAAGATAAGATAAATAATTATATAAAAAAAGGAATATGAAGATCTTAGGATAAATGGTGTGAAAATACTCCTAGATCTAGAGTTGGGAGGCCTAGCCCTCAGATCTCATGTTGTTATTAGTGACTCTATCACCTTGAGTAACTTACCATATTTCTAATATAGCAATAATTAGACTGGTCTCGTAAAACCTCTCAGGGGTTCTGATGGGGATCCAATGACATCATAAACATAAATATACAAAAGTGCACACAAAAACACACACACATTTTCTGGATACAAGCTTTGATTTATATTAGATCTCAATCATGAGAGAAAAGAAGTTGGAAGTCCC
>NW_006201094.1:280324-282946 GCF_000334495.1 Tupaia belangeri chinensis
TACAGAAGTCCTAATCCACTGATTCCCATCACCTCTACCAGATATAAATAAACTTCAAGGTCCAGTGGTGTGGTGGCTAAGGTGGCTAGATTCCATGTGGCTGACTGAGATCAAGTCCCAGACTTGGTGGCTTGAGAAACATATCAGGCACACGCGTGTGCTCAGAGTCCCGAGAGGAGAAAGGAGGAGAAAGGACTGTGATGTGACCATCCTTTCTGGGGTGTGATCTTTCACTTTTCCTCTCTCTTACTCTGTCTCTCTCTGGCAAGTGCACACACCCTGTAACATTTTATTTTTAATTCTTAAAGCAAAAAAAGCCTAAACTCCTAGGTCAGGTGGGTTAGACATTATAATTCTCCAATGATGGAATACAGAAAGAAAGGAAAAAATGTCATTATTTTTCTGAGAGGCATTATAATAACCAACAAAAATTTGGCCAAGAAATTATCTGTACAACTGAGGATGAGAAGTTTTAGAAAAGGACCTTTGGTGGATATGTGAAGGAAAATTGAGGTATAGATTGAGGCTATCGGAAGGCGCCTATGATTAAGTGTAGCAAGTGAGAGTCCATATTAAGGATCTGTTTGAGATCTAACAGGAAGCAAGGTAAAAAAATGTAAGAAGACTGGACCAGAATCTGGTAAAAGAATTAGAAGAAGCAAAATGCACATCTAAGAAGGGCCTAAAGAGGGGAAATCAACTGGGGAAAACCCTTCCATAACAGCATGACACTCCCTTTAGACTTACAGAAATCACTTCCCATTGAAAGTAAAGACATATATACTGAGAATCCTGCCAGGAACATCGACTTGGTTAGTCTACATTATGGTTATACTTAGCATGAATTCAGTTTATCATGGATCTAGTTCAAGCCAACCATGGAAACATCATAAAGACCAAGACTGCTCCTAGACAAGTATAAAGTCAACAGAAGGTATAGTTCTTTAGGTTCATTCTGTATCACACATCTATACGATAATGGGGATAAAAATTCAGTTTAAAATATAAATGTTCAGCATCAGTTTTATGATAGCTAAACATCTTTTAATCTTATTTATTGTAAAATAAAACACATGGATACGTAAGCCATAATAAACAAATGTTCAGCTTAATTACTATAGGGTTAACTCTCGTATACTTTGTTCTCATCTAGGCTAAGAAATAGAACTTTGACACCCATTCCATAAATTCCTGGTGTATCCAAGTGATAATCTTTCTTTCTTTCTTTTTAATAATGATAATTTTTTAGAAATTTTTTTGAGAGATTTTTGCTATAGGGCGCATGTGCTCACCAGACAGACAGAGAGAGACAGAGAGACAGAATGAATGAATCTCACTTTTCCAGAGATGTATTGCTGACAAACATATATTGATCATGAATGGTTTTCTGGTGGCTCTAGAGTAAACAAGGATTAGTCAAGAAGGTCTAATCTGAAGCAGAACCTAATAAAATGTCACTTGCGGAGATTAGGTAATACTAGATTTTAAGAGTGGTATGTCTAGGGACCAGCAGTTAGCGTAATAGCTATGTCGCTGAATTCCCATGTAGCCGACCGCGGTTCAAGTCCTGGACCCAGTGGCTTAAACTCACGCCGGGCGCATGTGCATGCATGCCCAAGATCCTGAGAAGAGAATGGAGGTGAAGGGATTGTGGTGTGGTCATCCCCCCCAGGGGGGGGATTTCTCGCTTTCTATCTCTCTGTCTCTCTCTGTCTGGCTGGCGAGTGCACACGCCCTATAGCTAAAACCTCTCCCCCCCCCAAAAGAGTGATATGTATAAATATGAGAGTCCTCTCTGGATATGAAAGGATTAGCAAGTCCAGGCTTAAAGTATCTATTTTCTAATGTGGAAAAAGTTGTGCTTGAACCAAATGATTTATAAATTTCCTTCTACTTTCAAAAATTAATGATTCCATTGTTTGCTTGTTCATATATTTATTTTAAATATTCGTTAACTTAAAATGAAAAAAGTACTTGTGAAATAACTGGATTTTGTTAATAGTCTCAGGAAACCATAATCACATCATATAGCATTTAATGTGTTCAACAAATAGCTGAAAATATGTCACATGGGAAAGAATAACCTTTGCAAACACTTTTAAAGGCTTTACTATGTATCAAGCATTATTTTACATGATGGAGAAAAGACAGATAGATATGAATGTTGATAACAACCAAGATTGATATACTGGGTCACTGGAAAAGTCATGACACATGTTTGCACAGAAAAACATAAAAAAAAAAAAATACACCATGACTTTTCTGACCCACCCAACAGAATGGAGCTAGAGAAAAACTCATTTAATCTCATAATAATCCACAGTTTTAGATTGTTTTCCACGCAGGTGTTAAATCAATTTAAGCATGCATTTTCTATGACTCCAGATATAAAATCAGGACCAAAAAATGGCATAATTCAATTAAAAAAAAAAAAAGACAATCCTAATAAGCATTCCCAGTGTACACCATACACTTCGGGTAACAAAGCTCTTAATATTAGAGACTTTTTTTGCGGGGCGGGGGGGGAGAGGTTTTTGCTACAGGGCATGTGCTCTCGCCAGATAGACAGAGAGAGACAGAGAGACAGAAAGCGAGAAATCACCCCCCCAGGGGGGGGACTCC
>NW_006201094.1:282988-299032 GCF_000334495.1 Tupaia belangeri chinensis
TCACGCACACATGCCCGGCGTGAGTTTAAGCCACCAGGTCCAGGACTTGAACCGTGGTCGACCACATGGGAGTCCAGTGACATAGCCATTATGTTAACCGCTGGTCCCAATATTAGATATTTGAGCAAACAATAAATTCTAATTTTGGTGACTGCTAGAAAAAGCCACTGATTGAGTCTTGTTGACCTCTACATACATTGTTATTAACTGAGAGTCATAAAAATGAAGCCTACCTGGGCGCAATGCTATTAGTAGAAACAGAGACACAACTGGTAGATTTGGAAGATCTCTACTTCAAGCAGAATTTAACAAGACAAAAAGAAAAAACAACAACAGTTGATTGTCACAGGGAGCATTTAGGTTGGGCTTTGAGAGTTCTCTGGAAAGGTAATTTACAGAGGGAAGCTCGCTTGGACTCTAGTGAAGGGGTCAAATAAATAACAGTGTCCCAAGAGTTTATTTACTGCCACACAAAATGAATCATGCCTCTTTGGGGAATGATTTTTCTGAAACTTCATTTTCCATTTTGGACAACTGGATCTGTCTCTCAAAAGAGTTTGGAATGGGGCCAATTACTTCCCCTGGCATTTTTCATGTGAGAATTTGGGCTGTACAACTACATCTTAAAGTTTCAAACAATTCATCTAAGATAGTGGTGACTTGGCATGTGTCTATTTATTGTATAAGGAATGCAATGCCAAAACTACAGTCTGTTTGTAAATATAGATTTGAGAATAAGGACCAAGAAACATACTTCAGAAGTCTTAAGAAATTCTTCCTTAAATGATGCCTACTATATACTCCACACTTACATTTGGGATTACAATAATAATGCTAAATTACTATCAAGATAATGAATTAGCAGAGACCATTAAAAAGTTTCAATAAAAACCACACAAACAATATCCACGTTAAAAACTGGGCATTGAGGCCAGCAGATGGTGTAGTAGTTACATCGCTGAACTCCCACATGGCTGACTAAGGTTCGAGTCCCAGACCCAGAGGCTTAAAAATCACTCCAGGTACATGTGCATGTATGCACAAGATCCCATGAGGAGAATAGAAGACAAGGGACTGTGGTGTGGCCTCCCAGGGGAGTTATTTCTCACTTTCCCTCTTACTGTCTCTCTGTCTCTCTCACTCCCTGCCAAGTACACATGCCCTAAGGCAAAAAAAACTACAAAAAAATTTCTAAAAAAGGGGCATTGAAAGAGCACACAAATAAACCTTGAGAGAAAATCCAGAAACAAATTTGCAACTGTCCCACCTACCTATTACCTCAGATATTACTGAAGCATTCAAGAAATATCAAAACTTAATATAACATTACATCAAATTGAGGGTAAGTGACATTGGCAGATAAATGGAAACAAACAAAATATCAAAGAAACGTTCACACCAAATAAGGTTCTTTAAATGACCAAAGCTATAACTAATTTTATTTGATGGGGAACTGGGGTGGAGGGGAGACTGAAAACAAATCATTGCAAAAAAATCGAATTATGAGAATTTTTAATATTCCAGAAACATACAACAGAAATTGCCTGAGAGTGGGAGTTGGAAAAGCAGTTCAAAGTCTTGTGCCAACTACTTTACAGGAGCAAAAATAAAATAAAATAGTGAATAAAAACATGCCTTGTAAAACAACAAATGCAATGCTAGATGGGTGTACCTTTCTGTAAATATTTCTGTAGATCTAATGTTAGGTTGTATTTATAGAGACACTACTTGCTTTTTATAAATTAAAGACCCATCCTCGATTTGTCAGTAGGACCAACTCCAATTGTTCCACATCATTTCAATGCAGTGGTGTAACCATAACTATATGAATTGGCTATTAAAAATAATACGTAGAGAACAAACTCAGAATAAAGTGAAAAGCACAATATGGTCGATAATAGAAGGAAAGGCCTCTCCTCTGTGATTTAAACCACACAGGTAAAAACCAAAACAGAAACCATAGTTGGTATCACTCTCACTAAAATGAAAGTCTCAAATGCCCAATAATGTGCTCTCATGCGTGACAAGTCAACCATGAGGCTTTTCCATATGCTTCAAGAGCAATGGAAGCTGACGAAGCTGTACCTCTGTGGATATATCATTCAGAAGGTGATGGGACAGGGGAACTTGCGGAAACCCGCAGATGCAATTCAGGGGATAAATCAGGCACTGGCTTTGCCTCTAAGATGCTGGCAATTCAGACTTCAATCTGAAGACTCAAGTACAGACTGAACCTAAGGCATACAAACGAAATGCCAGGGAAAGATGGAGAAAAGCAGAACCGACTTCAGTTTCAACAGGAAATACAGAGAAGACTTGATGGGGTATACTGGTCGTAAAGGGTGGGAACAGGATATTAATAAGTAAAAAAGGCAGGAAAAGACATTACGACTGAGTGCATGGAAAGGTGAGATGAAATGTGTAAAAGGACCCAAAAATAAAGGAAGGCATATTATAAAGGCAAATGAAAATGGAGATAAAGCCAATGAGCCATGTTGAGGTCAAACTGTTCAAGGTTTGGAAGGGCCAGCCAAAGATTTTCAGATTTTATAGCGTTTAAGTTACCAGAATTCATCAAAAAGCTTAAGAGGCCGTAAGTAGCTGGTTTACCTTCAAGGCGGTGAAATATAAACAGTGGCTACAACAGAATGCATCCTCTCAGAGTTTGCAGGGGTGGGGACTCAGGGAAAAGAAAAGAACCAAGGTAATGAAGGGAGTTAGAAGGGAGGACAGACAGAAAATTCAGTATATTTCCACTTAACCAACATAGATGAATAAGAAATTTTTCACATGCAACGTGTACATACTACACATTGAGATACTTGGTATTTTGCCAAGTGTTTTGACAATTATAGAGGGTAGGAAGAAAAGACTTCGTTGGGTATTTATTACTGATCTGAGGACAGTACCTATTATTTTGTCTTTCTAAATACCTCTAACAAACTTATAAAATAGATAGAATATATCTAGTTTAAAAATAATGAAGGGGAACTCGGAGACTTTAAGTAAATCATCCAAATCCAAGCAGCAACAGCAGTGAAACTACAACCCTGGTGACTACGTCTGAACACTGTTCTTTACACTGTACCAGATGCTGGACGATGGCAGGAGAAGCCCTTGGGGTGGTGCACCCCTACAGACCTCAAGGTGTACAGGCAGACACTAAATGATTCTACAGAGAACCAATCGTCACATGCTAGTTTAGGCTGAACTATAGTGAAAGACTTTTAATTCCCTTAAAACTGTGTTTTGAGTTTTTATTTTAGGGCATTTATTTCTGATGTCCCAAATTAAACTGCACAAGGTTAACTAGGTGTCGAATATTTAAGTTTCTTGAGATTGAAACCTTATCCAGTTCACTCAGTGACCGTAATATTGATTGACCCAGTCACTGGCCTTGAGTAACAGACATAATGAATACTGTAATGAACACAAAAGAGTTATGGTAAGATCACTATCACAATGGCATGAGATAAAAGCTGGATTAATAGCCACGCTGCAGGAAATAGGCTTTTATTATGACTTTAGATGTGCTCATTATGTCTAACAATGGAGAAAGTGAGACAAACCACACAGAGCAAAGGACACACGTAGGCTTCACTGCCCCTCAAACGCACTCTAGTTTGGTTTCTTGGAGATGATCTTCAAGTGATTCTATCATAACACATATAAACTAAACATGTCTTTCTTTTAATATATATATTTTTTAATTTGTCAGAGAGTGCATGCACTCACTAGAGAGAGAAAAAGAAAGTACCACCACCGTGGGGAGTGGTCATGCCACAATCCTTTCTTCTCCATTCTTCTCCATTTCTCCCTCCTCTTAAAATTCAGGGCACCCATGAACCCAACCTGGCATGGTTTTCAAACCACCAGGTCCAGAGTTCAAACTGTATAGTCAGCCATCTCAGATGCAGCCACTTTAACCACCATGTCACCAGCTGGCTCAAAATAAAATTTTAATGAAAAAAGTATGCCTTTTTGTACCCATCTATAAATATTTTAATGAGTTTCAAATTTCAATTTAAAGCCTGTTAATATATTTATATTTAAAACTGTACCACAGTTGGAAATTTTCAAATGTGTATTAGGAAGTAACATGCTTTGCAGTAAGGCACTAAATGTACATTGCTAAATAGACACATATATTTCTATCTCTATTTTTCATTAAGTAGCTCCAAGGTACAATTTTACGGTATGAAATAGTATAAAATACCTCACCATACATAGCTGAGTTGAGCTAAAGATTTGTAAAAGCAAAACATATTCTCTGATTTAAACATGTATCTATCCAAACGTATCATCTCATGAACAAATATGTATAAGTTTTTAAAGTTATGACAATAACACTTTAAAAAACCCTAGCTGAGTAAGTAAGGTTAAAGACTAGCCCTAGAAATACTATTCATTTTTGAAGAAACTCTTCATCACAGTTAGTATTCAGTGTTCAAAACCATTTGTGTTTACTGCTGTAGGACAAAGCTTTACAACAAGAACACAAATTCTACTGTTTCCTCTCCTTTTTCCACTTTTTGCTCCAATAACAGGGTGTTAAATTTCTGTCTCACCTCTCCAGTTGTGAGGAGATTCACGCCTTTGTGTTACTTTAAACAAACAAATACAATTCAATTAACATATATAGAATACATAAAGAGAAGTGATTTTAGTTACTTTTTAATCTCAAATGATGTTTACAATTAGTTTTTTAAGTAATATTGACGTAAATTTCACATACCATACAGTTCACCCATTCAAAGTACATAATTAATGGTTTTAAAATACACACTTTCATTAACCCATAAAGCAATTCTTTGCCCTTTGGCAGTGAACCCCTCCCAATCTTGCATCCAATTCAGTACCATTTAACTATTAATCCACTTTCTGCATCAATAGATTTGTCTATTCTAGACATTTCATACATTATATATGAAATAATAAATATATTTTTTTGTATTTTCAGAATACAGAAGACTAGCTACTTTCACGTAGCATCCTGTTTTCATGGTTTATCCATATTGCAGCATATATCAGTACTTCACTCCTTTTTATTGCTAAGTAATATTCCATTGTCTGACTATACCAAATTGTATCCATTCAAAAGTTGATGGACACTTGGTCTTTTCTACTTTTCAGTTATCATGAACAATGCTACTGTGACTATTCATGTACAAGAGTTTATGTGTGAATATATATTTTCATTTCTCTTGAGTATACACCTAATAGTAAAATTGTTGGGTCCAGGAACCAGCAGTTAGCATAATGGCTATGTCACTGGACTCCCACGTAGTCGACCGCGGTTTGCGTCCTAGACCCGGTGGCTTAAAACTCACACCAGGCGCGTGTGCTTGCGTGCCCAAGATCCCAGAGGAGAATGGAGGAGAAGGGATTGCGGTGTGACCATCCCCCCATGGGGGGTGATTTCTCGCTTTCTGTCTCTCTGTCTCTCTGTCTGTCTGGCGAGCGCACGCGCCCTATAGCGAAAAACCTCTCAAAAAAAAAGAAATTGTCGGGTCCTATGCTTAATATTTTAAGAAAACGCCAGACTGTTTTCCAAAATGCCTACACTGTTCTTATTCCCACTAGCAGTACATGAGGGTCCCAATTTTTTTTGTTTGTTTTTAATTTTTGCTATTGGGCACATGTGTTCACCAGAGACAGGAAGAGGTGGGAGGAGGGTCTGAAAGGGGAGAGTGAGAAAGCAGCCCAGAGGAGGGATGGCCACACTACAGTCCTTTCTCCTGCATTCTCCTCTGGGTATTTAGGCATGCACGTATGTATGTCTGGCTGTTTTTGAAGTCAGTAAGTCCAGGACACTATTTGCACAGTTGGCCCTGTGGGATCCACCTGCCTAAACCTTCATGCCAGCTGCTGGCCCAAGGGTGCCAGTGTTTTTTGAAAGTTTATTTTATTTATTTCTTTCATGAATGAAATGAACAGAGAATCAGAGAGATGTAGACAGCATCCCCAACAGGGTCTTCAAACCTAAATCCACCCCCTCAGCCTATCCAGCTCCAGATCACAGATGCCCACATGCCCATCATACTCAAGGAAGTCTCTGGATGCAAACCTAGAAGAGAGTTCCAATTTCTTGCCTAAAAGTGTTGTTATCTGTCTTTTTAAATATAACCATTTTAGTGGGTGTGATATGGTATCTGCTTGTCATTTTAATTTGAATTTTTCTGATGTCTAATAATGTTGAGCATCTTTTCATGTAGCTATTGACCATATGGAACATGTGTGTGTGTGTGTGTGTGTGTGTGTGTGTGTGTGTGTGTGTGTATTCAGAAAAATGTCTACTTGGATCCTTTGCACTTTTTTTTAACTTTTTTTGTCTTTTTATTATTAAGGTGTATAAGTTTTTAATATATTCTAGATACAAGTTTCTTATCAGATATGTGGTTTTCAAAATTTTCTCCCATTCTGTGGATTGACTTTTCAAGACTGTGTTCTTTGAAGCACAAATTTTTTTAATTATGATGAAATACATGGTTGTGCTTTTGTTGCCACATCTGTGAAACCACTGCTTAATGCAAGGTCACAAAAATTTACCCCTTTGTTTCTTCTAAGATTTTTATAGTTTTAGCCCTTACATTTAGGTCAATGATCCATTAGGAGTTACTTTTTCATGTGTGATGTAAAAAAGCAACCTTTAGAATGAAAGTTATTTTTTTGGCAATAAGCTAAGAATCAGACTTCTTAAGGTTTTAAGATAATGCCAATGAAGGTTTTTTATTGAAGTGAGTAGAAAGTTAGTAGAAATCTCCTAAGCATATTAATAATGAAGAAAGCATGAAAGTGGTGTGCAAATTTTTGCAAAATAGATGTCTTATCCCTGGATTTATGGAAAAGAATCAAAATACAAAGCTGATACAAATAACAGGAAGAAATTCATGATGAGAATTAATGAAATTTTTATGCTCAAACACAAAATGTATCATGTTTTATAACTCTGCTTCCCTCTTTTATGGTGCTTAACAATTTAAGCCTTTTAATACAATACAAGAGCAAAGTGCCTTCTCCCTCATAATTAGAGCACTTATAATAGTACTCAGCATATTCATATAAACATTCAAAATGGAATAGGTGAAGAACTTAAAATGAATGCATACTAAAATTGGCACCTCAGATGCAAAAAATATAATAGAAGATATGAAAACCAGGAAGGTTTACAATCATTTTCATTTCTATCTATTTTATCTGTGATTCTCCCCTCTGCTAGTATTGATCTTCCCTGGTTAGGTAAATAATTCTTTTTTCTTCCTTTAGGTTTTATCTTCAATATCATCTTCTTAAAGAAAGTTCCATGGCAGTCCTGTCTAAATTATTTCCTATATTAGTCTCTACTACATAAATATATCTAATTCATTCATAGCACTAATCCCAAATGTAGTAAATATTTGTATTTATTAGCTTACACGTTCTCTTGTTCTGCTGCTCCAGTGAAAGCGCTTTTCATTGTATTTCCAATGTCTAAGACAATGAGTACTACATGACCACTTCAAATAAATAGTAACTGATCGGATAAACAGGAACATGAAAAACCTGCTAATCCCAGGATTTTCAGGAACAGTTACATTGAAACCATAGGCAAATATGCCTTACAAACTCACTGCTATATCTTTCTTCACAGTAGCTTTCAGTTTTCTAAGTCCCACAGTTCCCTGCCAGAAGAACATTTTCCCATCTAGTGAAATAGAATACAGAACGTTGAATTAATAGTAATGTTTATTCATCTTTGTCCCAGCTATAGGAAGAAATTGCAAAGGAAATATCCAGTAATCTGCCATGGAAACTCTACATGCAAAAAGCTTCTACATCCAAATCTCAGGTGAGTTCTAATCTGGACATGAATAAAATTAGAGGTAATCTCTCCTCTCTGTAGTCTCTGAATTTCAATATTTAGCATCCTAATAGGTCATAAACTTGTCAACCAATATTTATGGAGGATTGAAAGATCTTATGCAACCTAATTAAGAGACTACATATGCATATGCATGCTTCCGTCTGCTCATTTGTTCTGCCACTCTTGCCTGTCCTAAAGTCTGACACTATATACAGTTAGAGGTTGGGTCTTGAAAGATGTAGCAATTGTCAAGTGCCTTCCCATATCCATTCTTCCCTTCTTATTAACAAATCTTTGTTATGGACTGAATGCTCATATTTCCCCAAAATTCATATGCTGGTGTTTAATGTGCAATACAATGGTATTTAAAGGTAGAGAGTTTGGAAGGTTATTAGGTTCCTGAGGATGGATCCCTCAGGAAAGGGATTAGTGCCCTTGTAAGAAGAGCCAGGAGAGAACTTATATCCTCTCTGTCTGCTTTCCATATCATGAGGACATTGCAAGAAAATGATCACTACGAATCAGGGCGAGAATCTTCACTAGAATCTGAGCATGCTGGAACTCTGGTCTTGGTCTTTCTTTATAGTAACTTTCAGTTTTCTAAGTCCCACAGTTCCCTGAAGAAAGAACATTCTCCCATTTAGCAAAATAGAAGAATGAAAGTTGAAATATAACAGTAATGCCTCCAGGACTGTGAGAAATCACTGTCTGTTATTAAGCCATCCAATTAAAATACTTTGTTATGGCAGCCAAAATTGACAGATGATCCTGGTTTTGTTGAGGATGGCAAAGTGTGTAGTTTAAGATTAAAAAGAAAAACAAAACAGAAACAAAAACAGACATTATCATATTCTCTTTCCACCTAGGAAAAAGTGACAAACTTTTCCATTTGATAAAGTTATATCCAAGGATATAAGTGAACCTCTGCTGAAACTTCTGGAAAAGTGTCAGATTTCCTATAAAGGCAGCACTTTTCTTCTCTGCCCCTTTAAACGGACTAGAATGTGCACATTTTAGAAGGAAAATAGGAGGTGTCTTCTCCTATGATGTAAAGGGGTTGGCTTTAATGGGCCTAAAAAGCCAGTTAATGAAGCAACCAGTAACTATGCATCTCTAGTCTTATGGTTATATAAAGAAACTTAAGCCTCGACTACTTTAAAAAAAGAAAATTAAGTTTTCTGTCAGAGGGCATGTGTGCTTGCCAAGTGAGGGGAAATGAGAAATCACTTCCCAGAGAGAATGGTCATATGTAATTCCTTCTCCTCCATTCTCTTCCTGGGATACATGTATGCACACATGCACAACATGAATCATGCCACCAGATCCAGAACTGGAACTGTAGTCAGCCATGTGAAAATTTAGCATCTTAACCATCATGCTACCTGCTGGCCCCAAATCTCTAACACTTTTGAAGCATTGTTATGTGCTTATCTTCTACTCACAACCAAACTTAATTCCTGAATTGAAACAGGAAAGTAAATTTAAGAAATCTGTCATTAAGAGTTGATCTTGGGAAGTAAAATCAGAAATGAAATTTTCAAATCAGTCAGTGAGGTTTTCGTATGGTGACACCTCAAATCAGCTACTGAGTCGTATGTAGAATCATGTGCAAGGCATGTGGAAGTCTACTGCATAATTATCGCCCAAATCCTGATCAAGAACTATACTGAAGGTCACACCGGTACCGTCAGTAATTACACTGAAACATGAGACATAAACCACAACTGTTCTGGATAAACCAGGACACATAGTCTGGCTAAGGGAAGACTGATGTTCTCAGGAGCCTCATAATAACGTTCGTTCTTTCCAGTTGGAGCTGGTTAAAATATATGTCACTTAACATTTCTACAAACCTAATCCATTTTCTCAACTTAACTAGTAGTTTTTAATTTGAGGGAGGGATGCATAAACAACCCTGAGGTACTTCAGAAACACAGCAGGCTGTGAGTGCAGACTGTGGCACTCTGTGGTCTCTCTCTGTATCACTACTTGACCCCCATCACAGACCCACTTTTGTTTTTAATGTACTTTTTCCCATTATTACCTGATCAAAAAGTCAACTTCTCTACAGATCAATCACAAGAATGATTTGCTTCTCCTTCTCTTATTTATTTATTTATTTACCACATCGTTATTTGACTCAAGTCTCAACTGAAAAGCCATGGATTTTGTCTTTGCATTTGGCATTCAAAATTTCCTTCTCCTTCCTCTTCCTGAAGTCTATGAAAGTCATGAACTAGAGACTTGCTTTATGTAGTATACTTTGTTCAAGTGAATGATAGCAGGAGGTATTTCCGAGGAGGAAAATCTTTTCCTAAATAGTTTGACAAATTCTCATGCAGAGGGAAGAAGGGAGGGAGAATGCTTAATTAATATTTCTTGAGCATTTTCTTGTTATAATTGCAAAAAAAAAAAAAACAAAAAACTTGCCATTCAAATACGAAAACTGCCAAATTTACATTACTTGGAGGAGCGGAAGAGAGCGGACAAGAAATGGGGTAAGGGAAAGCAGAATTAATAAGGACAGGAAATCTCTGTTGAAAACATAGACCAGAAAGCCACATCAATGTCATAACTTCAGAAGGTCATTGGGTAATCCTCTAACGAGAACAAAATAGAGTACATGGAGTTACAACTTTCTCAGAAAGTCTTACTACATAAAAAACAGGGCCAACAGATGGCATGATGGCTACGTTGCTGGACTCCAACATAATCAACAGCAGTTCGAGTCCCAGACCCAGCATCTTGACACTCATGCTGGACATGCGTGCATGCCCAAAATTCTGAGAAGAGAATGGAGAAGGGATTATAGTGTGGCCATCCCCCTTGAGGGGTGATTTCTCACTTTCTGTCCCTCTGTCTTTCTCTGTCTCTCTGGCAAGTGTATGAGTCCCAGAGCAAAAACCTCTTAAAAAAAAAAAAAGATTTGCACAAGAAGGGAAATCATTTGGCTCATAACTAAAAACTGTAGTGGTGAGGCTGCCTCCAGCTATTTCCGCGTACAACTTCAAAGAGTCTGTGCGAGGCCTCGTTTCTCCCACCCAGAACTCCTGTCCTCTGGATTCTGGACTCATTCTCATACAGAATCTATTCTTATGGTTTTTAGGATGACTATACCCTTTTTATCTTTTCAGCTTCAAATCTAGCTAAAACAAAACAAAAGAGACAATTATCTTTCAACAGATAAAATCAAGTGGCCAGGTGGACCTAATGAGATGACAAATACTCTGCAGCTAATTCCCTGTGATCAGAGTGACTGAAGATACTGATTTGGGTAATCCTGCTAAAACTAAGAGTGGGGTTAACTCCACACAAACTACATGAGTTGATGGTAAGGACTGAGTAATTTTACTATATCTACTGCTATTACTGCCACTACGAGGGTTAACACTGAGCATTTATTATATACTATACACTGTGCTAGGGCTTTACATATATCTTTATATTTAATCCTTACTAAAATCCTATAAAATGCATGTTATCTTTTATTATCGCAATTTTACATATAAAGCATTGAGCCCATAAAGTTTAAAATTTCTGACACAATGATACATAAGTTACAGAATTAATGATTCAAATCCAGTTTTTATCTAAAGCTCACATTCTTTTTTTTAAAGTTCCCCCCCACCCAGGGCAAGCGCTTGCCAGAGAGAGACAGAGACAGTGAGAAGGAAAGTGAGAAATCACCATCTTCCCAGGGGATGGCCATGCAGCAACTCCTTCTCCTCCATTCTCCTTCTGGGATACTGGGCACGCGTGCACGCGCACACGCGCCCAGTGTGTTTTATCAAGCCACGGGTTCCTAGCCTCAAATCGCAGTCGGCCATGTAGAGTCCAGCGCCATAACTGCTATGCCATGTGCTGGCTCCTAAAGCTCGCATTCCTAAATACTACTTAATACTGCCTAGTTCACCGATGATCACAGGAACACAATGTAGCGATTTGGGAAATATGACTATCTGGTGGCCGGATGTTTTTAATGACAAGATGGAAAGGACAAACATAAAATCTGTTATCACTTTTTTTGGTTGTTGTTGAGATTTTTGCTGAAGGGTGGGTGTACTCCCCAGAGAGACACAGATAGAAAGAGAAACCACTCCACACAGGGGGAATGGACACACCATAAACCCTTTCCCATTCTCCTCTCTGCATTCTGTGCACACACATACAAGAGCTTGATGTTGAGTTTCAAGCCCCTGGGGACCAGGACCTGAACCTAAGTTGACTACATGGGTGTCCAGTGCCTTAACCACTACACCACCTCTGGCCCCAAATTTGGTATAAGTTTTAAATGATCCAATCAAAGGCGCTGTTCATTAATGCTCATTAATGGTGCTCTTAAAAGTTTTGTTTGTTTCTGTTTTGGGGAGAAGTTTTTGCTATAGGGTGCATGCACTCTCCAGAAAGACAGAGAGAAACAGAGAGATAGAAATTGAGAAATCACCCCCCGAGGGGATGGTCATGCTGCAATCCCTTTTCCTCCATTTTTCTCTCAGGATCTTGGGCATGCATGCACATGTGACTGGTGTGAGTTTAAGCTACCCGGTCTGGGACTCGAACTGTGGTCAACTACATGGGAGTCCAGCAACACAGCTATTACTCCAACTGTTGGTCCCTCTTAAAAAACTTTTTATTGAAAAACACATATGCTAATTTTCACAAGTAAGGTTAGCTTGAGGCAAAATTACTAAGCTTTTCAGAAGTTATAAACTTTTTTTTTCTTTTTTTTGAGAGGTTTTCACTATAGGGCACGTGCGCTCGCCAGAAAGACAGAGAGAGACAGAGATAGAAAGCGAGAAATCACGCCCCGGGGGGATCTTCACGCCTCAATCCCTTCTCCTCCATTCTCCTCTTGGGATCTTAGACACGCATGCACACGCGCCCGGCGTGAGTTTAAGCTGCCGGGTCTGGGACTTGAACCGCGGTCGACTACGTGGGAGTCCAGTGACATAGCCATTACGCTAACTGCTGGTCCCTGGAGTTATAAACTCTTGAAATAATACCAACAATACTTAATCCTAAAAAACACCATAAAATCAAATGGATTTATTCCGTTTCTACTGAGTATAATTAATAACCTGTTGATTCTTCTTAAGTTTAATTATTTAATTTCTTCCACAAGTAAAAGAGACAGATAGAGAGACAGGGAGAGAGACAGCATTTTCCCCATGGACCATGAGCACGTGTGTGCCAAATGTACTCAGAGAGTTTTCCTGACGCAAACCCTTAGCCTCTTCATGCGGTCAGCCTCACAGTGTTGTGTTTCGCCCTGCACAACTGCCTTGCCCCTGCCGACTCGTCCTACACAAAGGCAACCTTATCCCACCAAAACCACAAAAATCACGTCACATGTTTATGTGCAATGATTCTTGGGCTGACAGGATTCTATATATAAATACACATATGTGAATATTTACCATAGACATACATTTAATTGAAAAGAATATGCCAGTTCAGTTCATTTATATGGGGTTGATAAAGAATTGGCAAACTAAGTCATTATTTTTGTAGATGCTATGTCCAAAAATTACTCTATGATGACAAAGAAACATAACAAAATTGAAGGAAATCATAAATATAGGAGAAGGCAAAAACATATGTAAATGACCTAAACTAAATATTTAACAATCTAATTATTGAAAAACCCTCTGTGTTCGGCCCTTGACTTCTCCATCTGGGTGCCATTAACTTCAGAACGGTGATTCCTTGGCCATATTAGCTCCTGTCTTCTTGTTCGCTCTCTCTGACTTTTCAGCAGTATCACCTGTTGTGAGACAGAGACTATGCCTAGATCTCAGAACATTCCATGTGTAACAAGCTGATAAGGAAATTAAACTTTCAGGGTGGTTAACCATTTTTTTACCTCTATTCATATGTTTGTTTTCTTTAAAAAAAAAAAAATCTGCCATGTCTTTCTAGGATAAAACAAAAATATTTCGCTGAAAGTTGAACTGTAATGACCAGGTGGCTATCCAGAGAGATGCCTTGGGTAATCTAGTCTGCTCCCACACTTTTCCAAACAGTATTCAGTATAGGGCAACATCAGTTCTTAACACAGGATCAGGCTCAACACAGACACAGGAATGAACAGTAAGACTTCACTAGCAAATTTAAGAGGTTTCAGCTGAACAATCAAAGCCTATTCAAAAGTGGAACTAGGGGGACCAGCAGTTGGCGAAGTGGTTAGGTCACTGGACTCCCATGCAGTCAACCGTGGTTCGAGGCCCAGTCCCAGTGGCTTAAACTCACGCCAGGCGTGTGTGCATGCGTGCCCAAGATCCCGAGAGGAGAATGGAGGAGAAGGGATTGCGGCGTGGCCACCCCCCCGGGGGGTGATTTCTCGCTTTCTGTCTCTCTGTCTCTCTCTGTCTTTCTGGCGAGTAAATGCTCCCTATAGCAAAAACCTCTAAAAAAAAAAAAAAGTGGAACTAGGAACTGAATTAGAAAGGGTATGGTGTCAAACCAGGAAAATTATTACAAAGACCATTAAGACTAGATGGGCATGAATTAGCCTTCATGGTGCTTCTCCCAACTGATTCAACAAGGTTTTAACAGATGCTTTTAAGTGGGAAGGAAGCTTCCAGTGCTATGAGAGCATCACTCTACATAAGATACGTTCCTTATTATCAAGGAGTTTGCATCTAATGGGATTGATAAAGCATAAAAATAAATAAACAAGAGGAAGAAAGACAATATACAGATGTCTATCAAAGTACAAAACATGGAAGTTATTTTTGACCGTAGAAACTGGGAAAAAAATATTATAGGATTTTGTCATAGGGCACGTGCACTCACAAAAGAGAGATACAGAGACAGACACAGAGAGAGAGAAGGGGGATGGCCACACACAATCCCTTCTCCATTCTCCTCTTGGGATTTTGGGCAGGTAAAGTTTTTGTTGGGTCCCAAATAATAGAAAAGCTGAGCTCTCAATGATGGTGAGGAAGTAAAAGAAATAAGAAAAGAAAAATAAAAAGCTCTTTTCCTTTCATCCAAGTTGTAGAAATAACATAGACTCGTCTTCTCCTTATAACTCCTTCCGGGTCCTTTTCATGTCTTCTTCTTCAGAGGCCCTTATATGTTTCTCAGTAAGTGCTGACTCCATTTTTCAATACCAGTTTTGTCTCATCCTCCTGACATCATCTACTTTCATTGAAGCACCAGCTCTAGGAGCAGAGTTCTAAATAGTGCAAAATAACAAGTGTCCATCAAGCAGTCCTTGTTTTGTTTTCATGGCTATGATTGCCAATGACGTCTTTAAATGAAGTCACCACAAACAAGGTGACAGGCTGTCCTCGTTTTCAAAGAATTATGCTTTCTGTACTACCTGGCATCATTATAGAGTGGCACATCCCTAATTGGAACAGCAAACAGGAGCAACGGTGTGGATTAAACAAATGAACATTGAACTAGAAGTAGCATTTTCCTAACCTTCCTCACCTATACTGAGTGATCTCATTTTAGTCACTTAACCTCTCCTTTTCCCTAGTGTCTTTTCACATTCGGCAATAATAATAATATCAGAGTTATTGCAATGAGACCGTTTATATGAAAATACAAAGAAAAGAATGAGGAACGTTCCACAATAGAAAGTTTTCATTACCAATAAGGCCAAGGGCAGGGTAGTATTATGAAAAGCTCTTGGTTTTTAAAGTTAAGACCTAGGTTTAAGCTCTGCTTCTATGACTCACTAGAATGGGCTTATTTAAATCAACTCCCTAAGCCTCAGCTTTTCATCAATATCTAATGGTTCATTCCTATCCTTTCTTACAGAGTTTCTGTGAAAATTAAATACAAATTTAGAAACAACAAAAACCAAAGTATATTATTTATATATAAAGTATATAGCAGCACAGCCATTCACAGGGCTGACATGTCTGTCACTGTCATTGCTACCCTCATGTCAGCTTATAATAGTATTTATTAGAACAAGGAATGATGTTATCACTGATTTAGCTTCATATATACTTGGTAAGAGTTAAGGACTATCGGGAACCAGCAGTTAGCATAATGGCTATGTCGCTGGACTCCCACGTAGTCGACCGCAGTTCATATCCCGGACCCGGTGGCTTAAAACTCACTCTGGGTGCGTGTGTGTGCGTGCCCAGGATCCCGAGAGGAGAATGGAGGAGAAGGGATTGCGGCGTGACCATCCCCCCTGGGGGGTGATTTCTCGCTTTCTGTCTCTATGTCTCTCTCTG
>NW_006201094.1:299584-320224 GCF_000334495.1 Tupaia belangeri chinensis
CACCTTCTTTCTCGGGTGGCGCACGGTCCCGATAGCAAAAACCTCTCCAAAAAAAAAAAAAAGAAAAGGAGTTAAGGACTATGCAAATAAAAATATTTACTCATATAATTTGATTTCAGTTTATCGTTTAGTTAACACACACACACACATGCACGCACGCACACCCCATTAGTTTACAAATTACCCAATTCAGATTTGGAAGATAACTATTTATAAAGTAAATAAATAATGATGTAGACAGGGAAAAAAATAAACCTTGGAAAATACTTTATTAATCACTCAGATGCCAGTTATATATGTGACAAGGGCATCAAACTATCCATTAAGAAAGACCAAATAGTTTTTGCCTAGTTACAAGTTGAAGACATGTTTTGAAGTATTCAATTTATAATATTTTAATTGTCTTTTTCCAAGACACAAATGTCAAAGCTCTCAAGGTGTTCAAACTACTGGATTATGTTTCTACTCTCTAGAATGGGCTATATTGACGCATCAGATGTTACCCTTATAACTTTAATTTATTTCATCATTTCCTTCTTTCAAACTGGTGTCAAAAAAGGAGTGAAAAGAAAGAAGGTAAGAAGATGATACTGGAGACAAAGTGGGAGTGGTATGTTAATAGAATATAGCATCATTTACTTTAATAGTATGGGTATGTTACATGTAAAGAATTAAACCCTGCCCAAAAAGAAGTATGACCTTTGCCCTTGGTTTCTAGAAGGTAATCTTGTTTGCCTAATGGCCTTGGGCTAGTGAGATAATAATGTGATTCAGACTTGGGGCTGTGGGTCATTCATATCAGTGGACCTGGATATTGAGAACATCCATTCAAGCAATCAACCCTTCCTACATAATGGATTCCCAATAAAATCTGTTAACACAGAAGGGTGGATTCCCTGGGTAGAAATACTCCACGCATTATCACACACTGATACCGGAGAAGTAACACTACCTGATGCTATAGGAAGAAGACAATGGAAGCTCTGTGTTTGCTACTTCTGCTGGAGTCTGCCCTATGCGTTTCTTTCTTTGGTTCATTTTAATCTGTATCCTTCCACTGTAATAAACCAGAACTGAGTAGAATAAAGACAGTTTTCTGTGGTGTAAGGTGGAATCACTTATCATCACCGGCACGTCCCATCCTGCTCTGGTCTATGTAAGTAAATAAACCCATGTCTTCCCCTGCTGGATCTCCAGGTACATTCTTGGGAACTGGTGAACATTCACAGATTTTGGGGTCCTGCCATGCAGATAGGTACTGTGACTCCTAGCAAGTTATTATAGAGAGTTTTGTGAACCCCTTCCAAAACTTGTAGTTAGTATCAATTAAGTGTGGTCTTCAGAATTAGGCCTGATAACTACATTCTTTGCCCAAACTCCTTGCAATAACAAATTATGATGGTAAGTGCAAACTCTTCAGTATCTTGTCTATATTACCAAACTTTGTATGCTCATTATATACTATAGTGTTGGCATGGGGCACACTTCCAATAAATATATGGGAAATTAATTTTAGATTGACTATACTGACATTGAGAACAAACAAGCATTTGTATAATAGTTTGTAAGACCACCAAAAAACTTTTAGCCAATATAATGATAGTTAATTGTCCAAATACTTGTGGGTTTTTTCCATCTATATTTAAGACAGGCAATTCTGTGAAATTCAACAATCTTTATTGAAAACTTTCCTTTACTAGAGAATATGCTTAATGCTGTCATTAGGGGAAATACTTGCCCCAAATAGTAAGATAAATGTGTTATACAGGTAATTGGATTTGGCAATGATTTCTCAGATATGACAGTAAAAGCAAAGGCAACAAAAGCAAAAATAGACAAATGAGACTACATCAAATGTAAAACATTATATATAGCAAAAACAAACAAACAAAAAACAACTAATAGAATGAAAAGGTAACCTACGAAATGGGAGAAAATATTGGCAAACTAGATATCTGATAAGGGGTTAATATTGAGAATATATGAAGAATTTCTACAACTCAACAACAACAAAATCTCAATGTAGAAAATGAGAAAGGGATTGAATAGACATCTTTAGAAAAGATTATCAAATACAATGGCTAATAGATATATGAAAAGATACTCAGCATCACTAATCATTAGAGAAATGCAAATCAAAATGATGAGATACCATCTCACAGTTGTCAGAATTGTCACGATCAAATGCATACACACATACACACACACAGCAGAAAATAAAGTGTTGGCCAGGATGTGGAGAAACTGGAACCTTTGTGCACTGTTCATAGGTGAAATGGTACCGACACTAGGAAAAATTGTACTCATATTCCTTAAAAAAACTAAAAATAGAATTACCATATAATCCAGCAATCCCACTTCTGGGTATTCCTATCCAGAAGAATTAAAACAGGATCTCAAAGAGATATTTGTACACTCGTGTTCATTTCAGTGTTAATCATCTAGCCAAGAGGTAGAAGTAAACTTAACATTCATAGAGAGATAAATAGATAAGAAAATGTGGGATGCACATAACATGGAATTTTGTAAAGATTAAAAGAGAGAGAGAGAGGGAGAAAATTTTGTCTTATTCTATAACATGGATAAATGCTGAGAAAATTATTGTGAGTGAACAAATCCAGTCACCAAAAAAGACAAATACTGGGTAATTCCATTTAGTGAGGTTTAAAGTAGTCAAACCTTTAGAAACCAGCAGTAAAATAGTGTTTGCCAGGGGTTGGAAAGCAATTTATTGTTCAATGAGTACAGAATTTCAGTTTCACAAGATCAAAAGTTGTAAAGATTTGTTCTACAACAATGTGCATATCACTAACACTAGTGTAATGTACCTTAAAAATGTTATTTTTTACATTATGTATCTTTACAATTAGAGAGGGGGGGAGGTCCTGTCAGTTTAGACTATGATGTACCCACTCTGTCCAAACAGATAGCAATGAGGAATAAAAATACCAAAATGTAGGGCCTAGGCTCAGCCATATAGCACAAGCGGAGAGGAGGCACTATGTCACATGGGAGTCCCAGGTTTAGATTCTAGACCAACCTGAATAGGCCAGGAGCAGTAACATATGCTTGTCCTCCTAGCGAACTGGAAGGCTGGGGTACAGAACAGTAACTGTGAGACTTTGTCAAAAATATCTCTCACATACACACACACACATTTAAGACCTAAATGACAAAGCCAGGACTAAAGCAAGGTAATCATCACTCTGGAATAGAAACACAAAGCATTGAGCAGGTAGCAGCTGCAGCCCTGCAGCCCATCAGTTCCTAAAGGAGGTGGTGCGGATCCGAGTCTGGCCCCAGACACTATACAGGAATTAAAGGCAACCATGCAAGATGAGGGACCAGAGCCAGGCTACCTGCTAATACCGGGTGCTGGGGTAAAGTTTTCTGCTCCAACTCTATGAAAGCTGAAGGAAAAAAATGCTTCCAGCACATTTAAGGAAGCTCAGTCACAGACACAGAACAGGAGACCTCAACCAAGCACACCCTGACAGAGGCCCTCTGCCCTGACCCCAATACTAATCTACAAAAGGACTCTTAAAATGATTTTTTAAAATCTCATTCTAAACTAGGGCTACTGAAGGCTGGATAGAAGCAATCAAAAAGTTGGTAGAAAATGAGGGCAGACCTCAGAGGAACAGAGAAGGGCAAAAGAGAGAGGGAGAGAGAGGGAAAGAGAGACAGAGAGACAGAGAGACAGAGAGAGAGAAATGTGCCTGTACATCAAAATTCCAACACATGAAGAATGAGGTCTAAATTCTGATATAATCTAAACTGAGTTCTTAAAATAGCTGCCAACAAAATCAATGATGAAAACACAGTTGCATTAAAAAAGAAACTCGATAGGAAAGTCTGACGAAGAATGTTAAGAATGTTCAGAAAGAGAAATGAATTAATGACTTTTTATACCAAGAAAAAAAAAAGTCAGTAACATTAGAAAGAAATAAATCAAGAACTGGTCTATATTATAAAGAAACCATTTTCACTCAAAAATGAAAAACATAGCTATTGAAGTCACAAAATAGTGACATTTATCCTAGACTAGATGGATTTGAAAGTTTCTAATGTAAGTCATATAAGTATTATCAGTACAAGTGATTAAAAAGCATGATAGAAAAATAAAAAATATATGAAGTAAGAGTTAAAATTTTCCAGAAATGAAGAAATATAATTCTTTGAATTAAAAGCACTTTCCAAATTCCTTGCCCAGCAAGTGGTGTGAAGGTTAAAGGGGCTGGATACCACATGGCCAACTCCGCAGTTTGAGTCCCAGACCCAGCAGCCTGAGAAACAGTCCAGAGAATAGAGAAGGGACTTACAGTGTGGTCAGTCATCCAGATGGTAATTTCTCACTTTCCCTTTCTCTCTCTCTGTCTCTGGCAGGTACACATGCCCTATAGCAAAAATAAACAAACAAACAAACACAAAATGTGCATTCCAAATTCCTAAAGAGATAAAATAGATTCACAACTAGATATTACAGTGAGTTTGCAGAACAGAAAGTATAAAGAAAAAAACTTAAACAATTTTCACACAGATTACCTACAAAGAGAAGAATATAAAACTCATCTTCAACAATAGATGCCAGAACACAATGCAATATTATTTTGCAAATACTGGGGAGAATAACTGCTCTATTCAGAAATTTTAACTATCTGGACTATAATTCAACTGTGAAAGGGAAAAGAAAACATTTTCACGTCTAGCAAGGCAGGTGAGTGCAAGATCCATAGAGCCTTATGCACAAAACATGTAAAGATCTAGTTCAAAAGAAAAGTAAACTCGGAGGGTCCAAATTTGAAACACACACAAAAACCATTTGCACAGACATTATCTTTAATTGATAAATGTAATGACTAGCTATAAAGAGCTAATCACACAGGTGATTTTATTATAAAATAAAACTAACCAAATTGGTGGGAAGGATGGTGACATTTACCAGGGATGAGAACACCCTAAGGTTCATGAACTATTTGTAAAGAAGAAAAAAACATTAAATGTATTCAGCAAACTGTAAAATTGTGTATGCATGCTTAAAAGAAAAAGAGCAATGACTAATGAAATAAAAATATAACCTAAAATTTACTAACTAGCAGACTGGCACAGAGGACATGTGAAATTCAGCTGCCTTAACCACCACACTACCCAGCTGGCCCCTAGCTTCATAAACTATTTACAAAATTTACAAGCAAGCAACTTTCTTATGAGAAAGCAGAAATATATATATATGTATATATATATATATATATACATATATATATGTTGTAGATACATAAATATACATCTTTATGTGTGTATATATAATTATTTATGTATATATACAGTGCAATCATACTTTACAATGCATAAATAATTCTCTTGAGAGTGAAACAGGCATCAAAATAGTGTTAACTACTTTAAACTATGTCTGCTGATAACGTGCCCATTAAAAGATGTTACACAACACTGTGTCCAACACCTTCATTTTAAAGGATCAGAAATTAAGTCAAAGACAGAGGTGATTTACCCAAAAAAAAATCTACATAGTAACTGAAATGCAAATGCAGTCTAAATGGTCTTGCCCCTGACATAGAGCTCATCCATAAATTCACACTCTCTTGGAATCAAAGTTACTACACGAATTTGAGGTATTATTTATCGCACGGATTCATCAAATATTAAAAATAAACCTACAGCCTATACTGAAAATTCTTCTTCTGTAATCTGGCAAAGGAGACACTCAGAAAAACTGAAGAATTTTCCTTTCCAAGCCATCTTCTGGGCTTGAATAAGAGATAACAAGAGAAAGGAAAAATATCTTAGTCCTTGAATGAAACAGAAGGGTAAAATTCAAAAGAAGAGTATCCTCCAGAAGAGGAACCTAGACTACATAGAGAATTTATATCACACAGAGAGACCTATCTTTAACATTCTAAACCATAAAATCCTCGTAATAATTCCAAAACAAAACAAAACCTGGATCAGAAAATATAAAATGACTTCGAATTTCAGTTTTCTTTCGTAATGTAACGGTTACTCCATTACATCTCAGCTCCGGTGTCCACGCACACGCGCACGTACACGCATTACCAGGTACTTACTGAGCTGTAAAGATAGCCTTCACCATTCATGGCCACATAGAGGCTGGCCTTCACCCCTTGGATGGCCACCACACGCAGGCCCACGGGAATTAGATTGAAGAGGGCTAGAGGGTCAAGGGAAGAAGACAGAGAGGAAAAGATCAGTGACACGTTCACTAAATCACTTTGCTCTACGAAATCATTTTATTGAGAATTAAAATGAGTTCATTAAAATAGGTGAGTAAAAGAGTTACAGAGCGATCTAAGAATGAGGACAACTGACTTCTTGTCTCTTCATCAGCACTAACTGCCTATGTAACTTCATGTAAGTTATATAAATTCATCCATAATAAAAGGATTAGATTATGAGGTCTCTAAAGGTCCTGCCTGCATCTGAAAGTTCAAGATTCTTATTCCTCAAAATGAACACATCTTCAGTGTAATATAAAGTTGTTTTTCCTAACAAAAAATCATTTGAACCCCAAAAATTCTCAACAGTAGGAAACATATTTGTAGTCATAAGTAATAATAGAATATGATCTTTTCATACATATGCCAAAACTTATTTTCAGTCTTTTCCCTCTCGTCCTGAACATTGTCTTGAATAAAGAAAATGAATGCAAAAATAAGTAACTCATTGGTAGTAACACTAGAGGTAGAACTATTCTCTTGATTTCAATTTTTTGTATAGAAGCAAAATACACAAAATTATATAAATTTTGGACCTTCTAACCTCTGGATAGACAGAGATGGAGGTGACTGATAGCTAGCCTAAGCTATAGTGGAGATATACTATAACTAGGAAAAAATAAATACGTGCAAAACACCAAAAATTAACTTGGAAAATTCAATTCAACATCCTGAAATGAAATGGGAACATGTTTGTAGACTTCAAATATATGAACTGCCCATCACTTGAAATACTGAATGGTCTATATGTCTACTTGTAGAAGATATTCATACCCCCAGAATAAAAAGATAAAGAAGAAGATAACTTATTTTCCTCCTGACAGTGTATTTCCATGATTTATGTATTTCTGGCAATATTCCAGTTACTTTTGAGATTACAAAATGAGCATAAGCAGAAAACTCCGCACCACCCTGAAAAATAAACTTACTTCACACAAACATAATTAGGCTCCATGGATGACAACATAAACATGAGTTCAATATCTCATCTCATGACTATATGCATAAGAGAATATCTTTCTGGTTTATTTTAATTTCTTGACTTGGTTTGAAGTTCTTAGACATCTTTTATATAAAATCCTTATTGGTTCTGGTCTTAGTTTTGAATGTAGTATACACATATAATAACTCAAAGGCTGCCATTAATCACGAAAGCCTCTATTTTTCCGGGTTTTTCTCAGTCTGGGATAGTAAGCTAAACACACACACACACACACACACACACACACACACACACACACACACAGTATTTGGTTTCTAATTGGGGCCAGCAGATGGTGTAATGGTTACATCATTGGATTCCCACATGGCCAAACATGGTTTGAGTCCCCAGACCAGCAGTTTGAAAATCACATCAGGCATGTGTGCATATGTGCCCAAGATTCCAAGAGGAGAATAAAGGGGAAGGGACTGTGGCATGGCAAACCCACGTGGGGGGTGATTTCCTACTTTCTGTCTCTCTGGCACGCACATGCATCCTATAGCGAAAACAAACAAACAAACAAAAAAACTCTCTAAAAAAATGATTTGGCTTCTAATCAACTGATCTATTGAGAGTTGTAAAGAAACAAGCATTAGATCATGAGTTCAGTAAAGCAGGATTCAATTCCTAGCTTCTGACACTGAATCCATATCTTAGTTTTTGAACCTGTTTCCCGATTTGTCATGAAAGTTGAGACTAGATCTTAGTAGTTGTTAAGGATTGTTAACTCAATTTAGAGCTGAACTAGTTTTAGTTTTTCCTGTGTTCTTACCACTGCTCTTGTGCTACTGAAATAACTTATGAAACACAAGACCTTAAAGGAAAAAAATTAAGACATATGGAATAATCTGATACAGTGTATAATTCACTTCTATAATTAAATTAAATATATGCATTCAATATATCAAATGTGTATATATACATATATATACACACACACATATATATATGAGCAATATATATAGCATATATATAGTTAGGTATATGTGTGTGTGTGTGTGTGTGTGTGTGTGTGTATACCAGTGAGCATACATGCCTTATAGCAAAACTAACCAAAAAAGGGGGATAGATATTGAATAAATCAAGAAGGAAACTTTACTAGGGCACAGAGTTTGGTGGATTTGAGGAGTAATGTGCACATATAGGAAAGGACCTGAAGTTTGGAAGGTTTCTTTTTGTTGTTTTTCTGTTTTTTGTTGTTGTTTTTAGATTTTTTTTTTTTTTTTTTTTTTTTTTCCTTAGATCACATCCACTCCCCAGAGTGAGATAGAATGAGAAGGAAAATGAGAAATCACCCACCAAGGGGATGGCCACTCCACAATCCCTTCTCCATTCTTCTTTTGGGATTTTGGGCACACACACACATGCACCTGGCATGCTTTATTTAGGCTTCTGGTCTCTGGGACTCTAACCACAAAGTCAGCCATGTGGAACCCAGCACCTTAACCACCATGCCACCTGCTGGCCTGGCAGTTTGGAAGTTTAATTCATACTGTGGAGAAATGATGAATACTACCATGTAAATATAGTAAGGATAATTTACTTAGAGTCTGTTAGTCTAATCTTAGAGATTTCGATTTTACCAAATGGACACGATGTGTAACACACACAGACTGCATCAACAACACAGGTGGTAAGAGTGTGAAACATCTGCAGACAAAATTTATAAATTTACCACTTAAGAGTCACATAGCTGGAGTCATTCATTTAACCTCTCTGCCTTAATTTTCCTAGCTACAAAATGGGCACCATAATTCTTACCCCACAGTTTAAAGAAAAACTAAACACATGTTTTTGAAAAATGTTTAATGTACATAGATGTATTCTCCCTGTGTAAAAACTGTCATTAATGACTGCTTATCATTTAGTGTTGCCATGGGGCTAATCTAAAAGTTGAAATATTGTTTCAGCAACACTTTAAGAGTTTATATTCTGTAGCTTACTGCTTGAAAATACAATACTTCATGTATATGTGACATTTAATTTGCACAGTGCTGATGCATTCATCAATTGTGCTTGCTCCCCAACTATAAATGCTATGAAAAATTTAGGACAGAATACTGCTACTGATACTGTTATTCAGTATTTGCTGAATAAATGAATGAATCAACAGTATTTTTGTCTCTAAGCATCCTTATTCATAGGCCTGCTTGGTTTGTATTTTCATAATTAAGCATGTAAAAATTAAAAATAATATTTATTACATATAATAAGTTCAAATATGGAATCTAAAAGAAAATCAGGAAACCTACAGGACACAAAGTCTGAGATGGCAGAAGCATGAAATGCATGAAGCTTGTGTATGTGCATGTGTGTGTGTGTGTGTGTGTGTGTGTGTGCATACGTGTGTGTGTGCATTCACAGACAGGATGATGTAGGGTTGAAGGGAATTAGAAAGAAGGGAATATTTTGAGAAATCAGTCACAACTAAGATATTAGATATCTTATAAAATGATATTGAACCAGAAAGAAGTACTTCGTTCTTTTTCTGTTCAACTTTATTTCTACCTATTATCAACACCAGATTATTCCAGAAACAAAGAAAAAGTAATAATCAATCCAAAACACAAGAAAAAACACTTAATGTAATAACCAATGAAGTTACAAAGATTGAGAAGAGAGTGAGGAAGAGAATTAGGGAAGAAAGGAGAGAGACATGGGAACCAGCAGTTAGCGTAATGGCTATGTCGCTGGACTCCCACGTAGTCGACCACGGTTCGTGTCCCGGACCCGGTGGCTTAAAACTCACGCCGGGCGCGTGTGCGTGTGTGCCCAAGATCCCAAGAGGAGAATGGAGGAGAAGGGATTGCGGCGTGACCATCCCCCCTGGGGGGTGATTTCTCGCTTTCTGTCTCTTTGTCTCTCTCTGTCTGTCTGGCGAGCGCATGCGCCCTACAGTGAAAATCTCTCCAAAAAAAAAAAGAAAAAAAAAAAAAAAAAGAAAGGAGAGAGACAAAAACAAGCTCCTTACAAATTTGTCTTTAGAATATGTAAATCCACTATCTCCCCAAGTACCTTCAAAGGGCAGACTCATTGTCACATATAATGATAAAAAGGCATAAAAGAATGGGACCAGCAGTTAGGGTAATGGCTATGTCGCTGGATTCCCATGTAGTTGACCGCGGTTCGAGTCGCAGACCCAGTGGCTTAAACACACGCCGGGTGCGTGTGCGTGTGTGCCCAAGATCCCGAGAGGAGAATGGAGGAGAAGGGATTGCGGCGTGACCATCCCCTCTGGGGGGGGATTTCTCACTTTCTATCTCTCTGTCTCTCTCTGTCTGGCGAGCACACGTGCCCTATAGCGAAAACCTCTCCAAAAAAAAAAAAAAACAACTCACACCGAGTGTGTGTGCGTGCGTGCCCAAGATCCCGAGAGGAGAATGGAGGAGAAGGGATTGCGGCGTGACCATCCCCTCTGGGGGGGGATTTCTCACTTTCTATCTCTCTGTCTCTCTCTGTCTGTCTGGGGAGCGCACGCACCCTATAGCAAAAAAAAACTCTCAGAAAAGAAAAAAAGAAAAAAAAATATTCTCAACAAAGATATCTTATTCTTATTCTACAAAATCTTTAACTAAAATATATTGGTACCAGATTATTGTCTCCTATAATTCTATAGTCTCAGGTAATATGTATAATTATAATTTTATGATAATAATATTTGCAGGCCACTAAATTAGTCATGAAATTAATATTTGTTTGTGTTATTTATCATTTATTAAAGTCAATTCTTCACCTTACCAATCCTTGATAGCAAAATGCTATTATTAAATACTTAGTAAAGTAGAAAATCTATGAGAACTGGACTGGTGGGAAGTGTATTCATGTTGTTTAAATTCATGTTACAAGCTGATGTGATGTACAGTAATTTGAATGTATAAAACAAATTACAATAATAATAAAAAAGAAAGACAAATGAAAGCTTCCAATATCCAAGTGTTTACATATAAAGGATACAATGAGGTGTCTGCCTAAGCAAATTAGTACCTATTCCCTCATTCTAATCCATAGCATTCCACATACAACACTTACCATATTCTTCCTTCATATTTACATGTTTTCCTAGTCTCACTGGAAACTAGGAAGCCCTCAAGAGTATAAAATATGTTTCATCTATTTATTTATTTTTGCATCCAGCGTGCATTGTGCAGTAGAAGCTTAAACAATTGTTAGTGGATTTAATTCTCTAAAACAGCATTTCTTGGGACCAGCAGTTGGCGTAATGGCTATGTCACTGGACTCCCATGTAGTTGACCACGGTTCCAGTCCCAGACCCGGTGACTTAAATTCACACCAGGCACATGTGCGTGCGTGCCCAAGATCCCGAGAGGAGAATGGAGGAGAAGGGACTGCAGTATGGCCATCCCCCCACGGGGTGACTTCTCACTTTCTGTCTCTCTCTGTCTTTCTGGCGAGTACACGTGCCCTATAGCAAAAACCTCTCAAAAAAAAAAAAAGTTAATTTTTAATTGCCACAGTGCTCATGAACTCACCAGACCAGAGACAGAGAGAGAAAGAGAGACAGAGAGAGCGCTCCTCAGTGGCACATGATCACGTCACAGTCCCTTCCTTTCTATTGTTCTGTTCTGTTGGGACATGAGCCACGTACACACACACACCACACCCAGCATGTGTTTCAAACTGAGGTCAGGATTTGAACCTGTAGTTAGGCTACTGGGTCCGGGACTTGAACTGTGGTTGGCTATGTGGGAGTCCAGCGACATAGCCATTATGCTAACTGCTAGTCCCTAAAAATTAACTTTTTATATTAGAAAGCCTTTCTTACAAAAATTAAGGGGAAAATAGTATTTTCCTTATTCCTTTTAAAGCTGAAGCAATGGGGCCGGCAGGTGGCATGGTCATTAAAGGTGCTGGACTCCCACATGGCAGACTGCGGTTTGAATCCTGAACCTGACAGCTTGCTTTCTCACTTTCTCTCTCTCTTTCTCTCAATAGATTCCTCTCTGGTCAAATTAAAATAAGTAAATAAATAAAGCTAAATAAAATAATTATTTAACAACAACGACAAAAAATCTGAAGCAAGACTGAAATGAGAACGAAATTTAATTCCAGAAAACAAAGTTTTGGGTGATGAGCCCCAGTTCTAAAACTTAACAGGGTAGTGACCTCGATAACTGCAAGTAATTTCATCTCTCTAAAAATGTCTTTGTTCGAAATGCTTCATTGGTTTGTCATGAAGATCAACTAAGCTAATAAAATAAAAACAAACCACTTTCTAAACTATAAAAGTAAGACACAAAGCATCATTATTGCTGTTGTTTCTTGGGGTTTTTGTTGTTGTTTTTATATTAAATGTAGAGCTTTCATCATGAGGTCAGGGAGACTATGATTATTATCCCGTATTTCAACTTAAGTTTAAAATATCATGAAAGGGAAAAAGTAGTGTATTTTATGTTGCTGAAGACTGTATAAGCAAAATGACTATGTACTTAAAACAATGTAAGAAATGTAAAAATCAACATAACTTATGTAATGTTGATTCAGTTCTTTAGTGAGATATCCTGTTTTATAGTTGGTCAAATAATCCAGTTGACTGATTTATTTTCCACACTGAATTTACTTACTGGTAGACCTGATTACAGGTTTGGGGCTTAGAGACTAAAATTTTCCGTTAAGCATTGGCTAACAGCAAAAAGTATGAGTTTTCAGCATAGTGAAAATGTGCAACACGGTGATCCCTTTCTGTGACAAAAGCTAGTAGAAATGTTTGCTTTAGCTCTGCTAGAAGCCCTGTCATTCATTGGCTTTTAAACTTGATACTATCATATAACCTTTCCTAGAATACTTCAGAGAGGTTCAGAACTTGCATAATTAACGAGTCAATTCAATGTGAACGTTTCCTTCCTTCAAGATGAAAAATAAAGCCTATCACTCGATAATGAGAGCAAATCCCTGTCTCCCTCATCCTCTGCAGCCATCTGACTTACACAGACGACTTGTCTCACAGCCTGTTTGAAGAATCCCGTGACCAGCACAGGTGTCAGTACGTAAGATCAATGGGCCAAAACATTCCCCAAGAAATCTGTGCGTGTTGTGAAGCATTTACAGCCCTATCTTCCCCAAATCTTCCAGTGAATAGTACGTTGCTGAAGTTAATACCACGGTACATTATTTCACCATGTATGTTCCAGACATAGCGCTGGGCGCTTGTGAAGAAGACATACATGGTCCATACCATCACAATGGTTTAAGTCTAAAACAGGAAAAACGAACTACTCTACATGTGTACTACACATCCTACTCACATCTTTACAGACGAGTGAAATGGCGCTCGAAGATGTGGCTTTTCCAGTAGAAGAGCTGAAATGTGAACCTAGGTTTGGGTAGCTAAAAGGCTATTAAATACTGTTGCTCTTAAGAAAAAAAGAAAAAGAGAAACTCTAGTAATCACAATCCAAGTAGTTATGAAGAAAATGAGGAAAACAGAACCATAATAAAAAAATTTGGATGCCTTAAGGGGAACTTTTAACCAAAAGGAAGCATCTCAACTAGAAGGTAAAAAACCTTTAGTTCCTCTAGGTAAAATCATACACTGACAATACAAACCAACTTATTTGAGCTGGTTTAAGATATTATGCACATCCAAAGAGTTTCACTGTAAGACCAAACTATACCTGACTCCTTCTAAAAGTATTAAATAAATAGGTAGAAATTAATATGATATGGTAATGTGATGTGATATTTATGATATTTATAAGTAGAAGTATTTTTTAAAAGTGTTTGAAAAATACTGAGATAATTTTTCCTTACTATTCTCTACGTTAAAGTTTTATCCAACTTATCCCTACTATAATTTCTAGTTAGAAAATTTCCCCAAAGAACCATATTTCACCCATCACTCAAATGCAATTGCTTGATAACTGTCATTGGCTTCTCATTTTCTACAATATAAAATTCAAGCTCTTAAGCGCCAACTAAAGCGTTCTAAACTACGGACCTTTAACAAGTCCACACAATCTCTTTGCTTCATGCCAAACAGACAGCTCATTTCCCACATGTCAGGAGCTTTCCTATTTCTCCTTATCTGAAACTCAATTCTCCTAATCCCAGCCTACATTTACAGCTCCTATTCTTCAAGATTGAGTTCAAAGCTAACTTTCATTGAGCACTGCGGCTTTTAGGGATCTCTCTGATCTCTGAAATCTCGTGATTCTAGTAATACCAGTGTACTATTTCATTAAGTTTTGTTTTATATAAAAGTCTAATCCAACATCTACTTTCTGGAAACAGCTAGAACACAGGAATTGTACCAGATTCATTTTTTTCACTCAGGAACTAGAAAGCAATTGGCCTTCAATATGTTGGTTTTAATGAAAATTAGGCATGCACATGGCAGGCATATGTGAAAACTCAATCATCTGGTCAAAGCTGCCAGAAATGGTCTTAAAATGACATTTGAGGGAACCAGCAGTTAGCTTAATGGCTATGTCGCTGGACTCCCATGTAGTCGACGGCGCGTCCCGGACCCTGTGGCTTAAAACACGCTGGCGCGTGTGCATGCGTGCCCAAGATCCCGAGAGGAGAATGGAGAAGGGATTGCGGCATGACCATCCCCCCTGGGGGGAGATTTCTCGCTTTCTGTCTCTGTCTCTCTCTGTCTGGCGAGCGCACGCGCCCTATAGCGAAAACCTCTCAAAAAAATAAACAAATAAATAAATAAAAAGACATTTGAAGCCAGGCAACAATGAATGCTGTGGGAACTTAGTGAGGTCTCATGTGGACACGGGAGGGGGCACTTATATAATTGATTTGCCATTTCCAGCTAAAAAGCCTTCTTTTATAATAAAATATCACAAAACATTTCAGAAAAGAACAGCAATGATGTTCATTGTCCTTTAAAATAAGTAGCTTATTGTATAAGTTGTCTCAGTTTTAATACTGTAAATTTGGAATGGAAACTTTAAAAAAATCGAGAAATAAATAAATAAATAAATAAACAAACAAACTTCCAGAGATAATTTAACTCAGATGTTTACAAACGTCGATGCAATCTTCAGGGGAGGCTTTTTAAATTTAATTCCAGAAAACAAAGTTTTGGGTGATGAGCCCCAGTTCTAAAACTTAACAGGGTAGTGACCTCGATAACTGCAAGTAATTTCATCTCTCTAAAAATGTCTTTGTTCGAAATGCTTCATTGGTTTGTCATGAAGATCAACTAAGCTAATAAAATAAAAACAAACCACTTTCTAAACTATAAAAGTAAGACACAAAGCATCATTATTGCTGTTGTTTCTTGGGGTTTTTGTTGTTGTTTTTATATTAAATGTAGAGCTTTCATCATGAGGTCAGGGAGACTATGATTATTATCCCGTATTTCAACTTAAGTTTAAAATATCATGAAAGGGAAAAAGTAGTGTATTTTATGTTGCTGAAGACTGTATAAGCAAAATGACTATGTACTTAAAACAATGTAAGAAATGTAAAAATCAACATAACTTATGTAATGTTGATTCAGTTCTTTAGTGAGATATCCTGTTTTATAGTTGGTCAAATAATCCAGTTGACTGATTTATTTTCCACACTGAATTTACTTACTGGTAGACCTGATTACAGGTTTGGGGCTTAGAGACTAAAATTTTCCGTTAAGCATTGGCTAACAGCAAAAAGTATGAGTTTTCAGCATAGTGAAAATGTGCAACACGGTGATCCCTTTCTGTGACAAAAGCTAGTAGAAATGTTTGCTTTAGCTCTGCTAGAAGCCCTGTCATTCATTGGCTTTTAAACTTGATACTATCATATAACCTTTCCTAGAATACTTCAGAGAGGTTCAGAACTTGCATAATTAACGAGTCAATTCAATGTGAACGTTTCCTTCCTTCAAGATGAAAAATAAAGCCTATCACTCGATAATGAGAGCAAATCCCTGTCTCCCTCATCCTCTGCAGCCATCTGACTTACACAGACGACTTGTCTCACAGCCTGTTTGAAGAATCCCGTGACCAGCACAGGTGTCAGTACGTAAGATCAATGGGCCAAAACATTCCCCAAGAAATCTGTGCGTGTTGTGAAGCATTTACAGCCCTATCTTCCCCAAATCTTCCAGTGAATAGTACGTTGCTGAAGTTAATACCACGGTACATTATTTCACCATGTATGTTCCAGACATAGCGCTGGGCGCTTGTGAAGAAGACATACATGGTCCATACCATCACAATGGTTTAAGTCTAAAACAGGAAAAACGAACTACTCTACATGTGTACTACACATCCTACTCACATCTTTACAGACGAGTGAAATGGCGCTCGAAGATGTGGCTTTTCCAGTAGAAGAGCTGAAATGTGAACCTAGGTTTGGGTAGCTAAAAGGCTATTAAATACTGTTGCTCTTAAGAAAAAAAGAAAAAGAGAAACTCTAGTAATCACAATCCAAGTAGTTATGAAGAAAATGAGGAAAACAGAACCATAATAAAAAAATTTGGATGCCTTAAGGGGAACTTTTAACCAAAAGGAAGCATCTCAACTAGAAGGTAAAAAACCTTTAGTTCCTCTAGGTAAAATCATACACTGACAATACAAACCAACTTATTTGAGCTGGTTTAAGATATTATGCACATCCAAAGAGTTTCACTGTAAGACCAAACTATACCTGACTCCTTCTAAAAGTATTAAATAAATAGGTAGAAATTAATATGATATGGTAATGTGATGTGATATTTATGATATTTATAAGTAGAAGTATTTTTTAAAAGTGTTTGAAAAATACTGAGATAATTTTTCCTTACTATTCTCTACGTTAAAGTTTTATCCAACTTATCCCTACTATAATTTCTAGTTAGAAAATTTCCCCAAAGAACCATATTTCACCCATCACTCAAATGCAATTGCTTGATAACTGTCATTGGCTTCTCATTTTCTACAATATAAAATTCAAGCTCTTAAGCGCCAACTAAAGCGTTCTAAACTACGGACCTTTAACAAGTCCACACAATCTCTTTGCTTCATGCCAAACAGACAGCTCATTTCCCACATGTCAGGAGCTTTCCTATTTCTCCTTATCTGAAACTCAATTCTCCTAATCCCAGCCTACATTTACAGCTCCTATTCTTCAAGATTGAGTTCAAAGCTAAATTTCATTGAGCACTGCGGCTTTTAGGGATCTCTCTGATCTCTGAAATCTCGTGATTCTAGTAATACCAGTGTACTATTTCATTAAGTTTTGTTTTATATAAAAGTCTAATCCAACATCTACTTTCTGGAAACAGCTAGAACACAGGAATTGTACCAGATTCATTTTTTTCACTCAGGAACTAGAAAGCAATTGGCCTTCAATATGTTGGTTTTAATGAAAATTAGGCATGCACATGGCAGGCATATGTGAAAACTCAATCATCTGGTCAAAGCTGCCAGAAATGGTCTTAAAATGACATTTGAGGGAACCAGCAGTTAGCTTAATGGCTATGTCGCTGGACTCCCATGTAGTCGACGGCGCGTCCCGGACCCTGTGGCTTAAAACACGCTGGCGCGTGTGCATGCGTGCCCAAGATCCCGAGAGGAGAATGGAGAAGGGATTGCGGCATGACCATCCCCCCTGGGGGGAGATTTCTCGCTTTCTGTCTCTGTCTCTCTCTGTCTGGCGAGCGCACGCGCCCTATAGCGAAAACCTCTCAAAAAAATAAACAAATAAATAAATAAAAAGACATTTGAAGCCAGGCAACAATGAATGCTGTGGGAACTTAGTGAGGTCTCATGTGGACACGGGAGGGGGCACTTATATAATTGATTTGCCATTTCCAGCTAAAAAGCCTTCTTTTATAATAAAATATCACAAAACATTTCAGAAAAGAACAGCAATGATGTTCATTGTCCTTTAAAATAAGTAGCTTATTGTATAAGTTGTCTCAGTTTTAATACTGTAAATTTGGAATGGAAACTTTAAAAAAATCGAGAAATAAATAAATAAATAAATAAACAAACAAACTTCCAGAGATAATTTAACTCAGATGTTTACAAACGTCGATGCAATCTTCAGGGGAGTCTTTTTAAATTCTGATGGCCCAGCCACACTCATAACAATTAAATTAAAATCTTTGGGATTGAAGTTTTTTGTGGAGTGGTGGGTTTTTTTGTTTTTTAACTTCTCAATTGACTCTAATATGCAGCTTTTGGAAGGCAATCTAATATCCAACAATCTTGGGGAGTTCTAGTAAGAGCCTCCATGATGCTGATACCTACCAAACCTTAGAACTCAGTGGGTCAAACTTGGCTTCTCCAAGTACAGAAGGCATCATACCACCTGTACCTTGTTAGAAAGGCACAACTCAGGTTCCATCCAAGGCTTACTGAATCAAAATCTGCATTTTAACAGGATCCTCTGGTGATGACCATGCACTCAACATTTGAGTACAGTTCTAGAGAGATGGTTCTCAAAATACGGTCTTGGGAACTTGTCAGAAATGCAGATTCTCTGCCCTTCCTCCAGACCTACTGAATCTGAAATACTGGAGTAGGACCCAATAATCAAGTAGACTAGCAAGCTGATTCTGCACAGTAAAGTATGATTAAACCATGTTCTAGAATAAATCACTGTTCTTACACTTGACTGCACTTTGGAATCATCTGGATTATTTTAACAGAATACTGATGCCTCAGTTAGATCCTCAGAGATTTTGATTTTATTGTTCTGCAGTAAGATCTGGGCATCTGAAATTTAAAAAATTACCCAGGTGATTCTAATTCACAAACATTTGGAGGCCATTAAAGACTATGGACGTATGAGGAGAGGTGAGTTGTTTTCCCTTACATTTTAGCAGGCCTTTTCCTGCTCAGATTGTTAGCAATGTCCAAGACTAAGAAGAGGCCATATGGAATAATGTATATTTCAATCCCTTGAGAAGAAAATTCTAAATGCAGTAGCGTTTAAAACTAAGTTAGACTTTAATCAATTTTCCCAAAGACGAAAAGGTTAGTCTAGGGTGTCAAAGAATTGGGAAACCGCAGACATGGTTCAAAAAAGAATTTTTACACAACTGTTCCAACTTCTGTTCAAGTCCTCCATTTTCACTGAAATTACTCTCGATCACACTCCAGACAGCACACGCTTCTCCTCTTTAGACTTTCCAAAGCACTTCTTTCCATGAGGATAACTCTGATAAAAATGTCAAGTTTTTACATATAACCTTCATTTTGCAGATGAGAACTATGGTTTCAAAGTGCTCAATGAATTGCCCAAGTTTACACAACAGGTAAGCAGAAAGCTGGATATTAACATCCATAATGCTCTGTCTCTAAAATCCTGTGGGCTGTTCGCAAAACTGCAGAGCTTCCTAAGTATGGGAACCGAACCCTGGTACCTACTAAGGAAATGGTAAAAATGATGTCCTCTTCTAATACCTAAGTAAGAAGTAGCAAGGGGAAGCTTTCTTTAGGGCATTTTATAAATTCAATTATAATACTCTGGGTTGGGTTTAATAATCTGTACAGCCGTATTTTGACATGGGTGTGTGTTGTACACTCTGTCTCTATGTCAGGGGAAGCAGATGTACTAACTGTAGCCTCAGGGGATCTTTGCTGGATGCCTGCTCGGTACCACTCCATTTAGGCTGCAGAATTATATATACATATGTAGGAGTAGGGACTGACCATCAGTAGACTAACAAGCTCTCCAGGTGATTCTGATGCATAGTAAGGTATGCTAAACAATGCTCTAGAATAAATCACTGTTATTATACTTGCCTGTCTATATGTATATATATAGATATAGATATAGATTCACACAGACACACGCACACAAATACAATAATCATACACATCCTACACACCACAAGGTTTCTGAGTCAGATATTAAAAAGTAGGCAGATTATTTAAGATCCTTAAAATTATTATATAATGATTTACTATTTCTAAAAATGTTTAATCTACAGTTCAACTACATCAAATATATTGAAGAAAAATTCTAACACGGTCAAAATCTAAAGTAAACTACCTTAATGTTTTATAAGTAAACCATATTCCATTGTTAACGCTTTTTAAACATGTCAGAAGAATGCAGAGGTATGATTTAAAGGGATATTTATTATGCACTGGAAAGGAAAGAGAAACTGGGAATACAGTTTTGACTGGGTAAAGATATTAACTCTGGAACCAGATTCTCTAAGTTCAAACCCTGGTCTATTTTTTTTTTGGAGAGGTTTTCACTATAGGCCACGTGCACTCGCCAGACAGACAGAGAGAGACATAGAGACAGAAAGCGAGAAATCACCCCCCAGAGGGGATGGTCACGCCGCAATCCCTTCTCCTCCATTCTCCTCTCAGGATCTTGGGCATGCATGCACACGCGCCTGGCGTGAGTTTTAAGCCACCAGGTCCGGGACATGAACCACGGTTGACTATGTGGGAGTCCAGCGACATAGCCATTACGCTAACTGCTGGTTCCCTTTTTTTATTTTTTTAA
>NW_006201094.1:320371-339889 GCF_000334495.1 Tupaia belangeri chinensis
AGGCCACGTGCACTCGCCAGACAGACAGAGAGAGACATAGAGACAGAAAGCGAGAAATCACCCCCCAGAGGGGATGGTCACGCCGCAATCCCTTCTCCTCCATTCTCCTCTCAGGATCTTGGGCATGCATGCACACGCGCCTGGCGTGAGTTTTAAGCCACCAGGTCCGGGACATGAACCACGGTTGACTATGTGGGAGTCCAGCGACATAGCCATTACGCTAACTGCTGGTTCCCTTTTTTTATTTTTTTAAAGAGAGAGTTTTGTTGCTATAGGGCTGGGTCTATTCTTTAATATCTTTAGGACCATGGGCTAACTATTTAACCTTCTGTGCCTTACTTTACTCATTTTCAAAATAAGAACACAAGTATCTGTTTTATAATGCTTTAATAAGACTTCAATTTATCAATTTTTCACACTTAAATTAAACACTTAGAAAGTGGTCACTAAACATTAGCTATTATTATCTTATATACCCCATATTCTTATATGTTAAGAAATAATTGCTTAGCATAAAGGTGATCGTTTTATTTTTTCAAATACCTCATTGAAAATATGTAATTCTTCCTTTAAACTTCAGGGCAATATTTTCTGGATAATACCAAACCACATGAGTACACATTTATGATTTATTCCTTTTCTGGTTAGTGGTTATAGACTGAATGCCTAATCAAACTGTCACCCATAACAAACTCTACTGTCATTAATTAAGAAAATGGCTAAATCCATAACCTCTCAAGCAATAACTTTTATCCAGAAGGAATACAGCTATGGGTATGGTAGGACTGAGTTCTACTTAAACTACCTTGAGCAAATTAGTCTCATCTCAGAACCTTGAAATCAGGTAATAAATTACAAAGGAGCTATAATAATCTCTAACTCACCCAAACTGTAATACTTAGTTCCCCTTCAAGAACCACCCTCATTTTATTTTCCTACTCTTAAAACACTTGAGTGTCTATTTACATTTTCCTGCAATATAAGCTTAAATTTAGACTCCGGTCTTAGGTGAATAATAAAAGCAATTATTTCCTCTCTTAATGGCAAATATACTATTTACATACTTCAAAGATAGATGTAACATCGTGCAAGAGTATCTTTTTTACTGTTATTATTATAGAGTTCACTTTTCCATACTAAGCACACTGAATCTTCCTACTATTTCTAATGGGATAACTTCTCATCCATTTTTCGAGTTCTCTTAAATTATCTGTCATTCTTAAAACAAAATGCAATCAAGATCCAATTTGTATTAATCCTTCAAGCTGGGTGTTAGCCCATGAAATCATATTCATTTTTAATGGGGTCATTCTGTGAAATCACATTCATTAATTGATTCAACAAATATTGAATACCTAATATGGGACAGGTAGGGCAGAATGCAGACAAAGCTCCTGGGCCTTTGGAGTTTACATTCTAACTACATCTTTCTATTGGGTTGTCAGAAAAGTCATGACACATTTTTACATAGAAAAATATGAAAATACTTCATGACTTTTCTGACAACCTAATATTTAAGTAGTAACCTGACTGTATTAGCCATACTATAAATTAACACATCCATATGCATTATTAAGGTCTTAGTGCAGGCCAACACAGGAAAATCAAGATAGGCAATGTCCTCAAGAAGCTTATAACCGAAAGGAAGTAAATAATAAACATATAGAATAAATGCAGATACAACTGCACCAATTTCATTTTTTGTATTTTATTTCCTCTATGAGTAAGACAGAGAGAAAAGAGAGAGACAGAAAAACAACACCTCTGACAGTTTTGAAGCTGCAATCCACCCCCAATCTCGGCCGGCCCTGGACCAGGTGCATGTATGTATCAGGCGTACACAGAGAGGTTTCCAGACAGGAACCCACAAGGGTTAGTTTTGCAGAGTGTCGCATTATACCACTGTGACACTGTCCAGCACCCAAACTATATAAGTATCTTAAGAGATGTACAATTTGTTCAGAAGAAAAAGTAGGACTTCCAGTTAGGAAAATCAGGAAAAGTGTCAAAATAAAAGGCAACTGATCTTGCTTTTAGAGGCTAGCATAATTAGTGGAAAAAATACACAAGAAGAATGGAATAAGTAAAATGTGTAGTACAGCTAGGGAACATTTCAGTTGTAGAGAGAGATAAATAAGTATATAAGGTAGTGGTAAGGGTTCTGGGGAAAAACACACACACACACACACACACAAAATTCAAGTAGCCAAGGGAGAAGGAAGTGTTGAGTCTAGAGATCAAAATTTATGTAGATTAACCCAGAAAGTCTTCCTGAGAAAAGGGCTCCTTGAGAGTAGGATATGAAGAAAATGAGAAAGTGGATTTCAATATCTGGAAGACAAACCTTCCAGGAAGAAGGGGGTAGCTGGTACCAATGATTGGAGGCAGGAACGTAGCTGGGTGGAAGAAATGAGGAGAAAAGGCAGAAACGATTAAGTCAGGAGGTAAATGATGGGATTATATAAAACTGTATTGGCCATAGTATGAAATGTGGCTTTTACCCTTAATGGTGTGTAATGAAAGGGAATGAACAGAGAAGGGAGTTTATCTCACTTTGTTTTAACTGGGTCACTGGCTGCTCTGTAGAGAAGAGACAGAAGGGAAAGCCTTAAATAAAGAGCCTAGTAAGAAAGCTATTTCCAAAGACCAAAAAGGAGAGTAGTTTGGGCTAGGTGTTGAGAACTGGCTAAAATCCGCATCTCTCTTGAAAAGAGAGGGGAATTCACTACTGTTTTCAAATTCAATGCAAAAATTATTGTACTGTTTTCCTTTACAATTGTGTCCCTTTTTGTGAATTATTTTATTTAACTTTATTATTATTATCTTCCAATTTGATCAGAGAGACACAGAGAGAGAGAGAGGCAGTAAAAAAGCAAGCCACCAGGTCCGAGACTTGAACCGTGGTCGGCCATGTGGGAGTCCAGCACCTTTTACCACCATGCCACTTGCTAGCCCCCACAATTGTGTCCTTTTTCAGTATTAAAGGAAAAATGTCCTTGTTTAAAAGGAACAATTTCACATTTTTCAAAGATGGAAACAAAAATAATTGTCAATGGATAGAATTGCAAAATGTCTGATCTGTCAAAGACATGGGAGATCATCTTTTCCAAACACTTCATTTTACAGAGCAGAAAACTAAGAGACAATAAGAATTGCATGACTGAAATATGATCATGCAACTAATTAGAGAAAAAAAAAAGAAACCTGGACTGGAAATGAATCTACCTGACTTACAGCCCAAGATACTTTGTCTTACCACTGATGGTATTTAAGAGGTTCATACTTTGGGGTCCAGCAGGTAGTGTGATGGTTAAGGTGCTTGACTCCCACATGGCTAACTGCAGTTCGAGTCCCAGACCTGATGGCTTTCTTTCTTACTTTCCCTTTCCCTCTCTCTCTGGTCAAATTTTAAAAATAATAAAAAATCTAAAATTCTAGGAGTGGAAGAGGAGGCAACTTCCGTTTCAGAGATTCACGTGGTGGTGGTGGAAATTTTAGACCAGGACCGGGAAGTAACTGTAGAAGAGGATCTGATGGTTATGGAAGTGGACGTGGATTTGGGGATGGCTATAATGGGGATGGCTATAATGGGGATGGAGGCGGACCTGGAGGTGGCAATTTTGGAGGTAGCCCTGGTCATGGAGGAGGAAGAGGAGGGTATGGTAGTGGAGGACCTGGATATGGCAACCAGGGTGGGGGCTACGGAGGTGGTTATGACAACTATGGAGGAGGAAATTATGGAAGTGGAAATTACAATGATTTTGGAAACCATAATCAGCAACCTTCTAACTGTGGTCCAATGAAGAGTGGAAACTTTGGTGGTAGCAGGAACATGAGGGGACCATATGGTGGAGGAAACTATGGTCCAGGAGGCACTGGAGAAAGTGGGGGTTATGGTGGGAGGAACCGATACTGAGCTGCTTCTTCTTTGCCAAGGGTTTCACTGTATAAACAGGAGAGGATGAGTTCCCAGAGGTAACAGAACAGCATCAGATTATCGAAATAACAATGTGAAGGAAACTCTTACCACAGTCATGCATAACTATGCAGTGATGTGGCAGAAGACACCAGAGCAGATGCAGAGATCCATTTTGGGAATGGACTGGATTATTTAATAACATTACCTTACTGTGAAGGAAGGACTATTTAAAAAAATGCCTTTGAGTCAGTTTCTTAGTTTTGTTTTATGGGGTTTTTTGAGAGATGTTTGCTATAGGGCATGTGTGTTTGCCAGAAAGACAGAGAGACAGAGAGATAGAAAGCGAGAAATCACCCCCCCATGGGGATGGCCATGCTGCAATCTCTTCTCCTCCATTCTCCTTCCGGGATCTTGGGCACACAAGCACATGCACCCTGTGTGAATTTAAGCCACCGGGTCCAGGACTCGATCCATGGTCGACTACATGGGAGTCCAGTGACACAGCCATTACACCAACTGCTGGTCCCAGTTTCTTAGTCTGTTTTTAGTTTTTTTTTTTTTTTTTTTAGTGGTCTTTTAAGAGTGTAGGAACATTCCTTCTTTGATAATGGTAAATTTGTAAACTTCAGTTGACATGTGAAACCTTTTGTAAGATTTTTCTCAAAGTTTCGAAAAGCTATTAGCCAGGATCATGGTATAATAAGACATGATGTTTTCCCTTTAAACAATTTAAGTACATGTGTAAAGAAGCTGTTGTACATTTATGATTTAATAAATTAATTCTAAAGAAAAAATACTAACAAATAAATTTAAATAAATAAATAATTATTTTTTAAAAAGAAACTTATACTTTCTTAAACTATCCCTTTAAATTTATGTTCAGTGACTTCGATTTCATAAACACTGAGTACAAGCCACAGGTATCCCAAATTCAAAATTCAAAGTGTTCAGGACATAGGCAGATATGAGGGAAATGTGGGGGGAAAGAGATGCATCCAATCCTTGAATATACTCATTCTTTTCCCCTAAACTGGACCAGCTGAATGAAACATCTGTGGCACTCTAGCTTGAGATCTTGGAAAATGTCCATTGCTGTGCTAGGCAGAAGGGTAAATGAGGAAGTCTCCCTCTAACAGGGGAAATGCAAAGGCAGATAAGGAATTGAAGTATTAGGGGACTTGTAAGCACATGCATCTGGCTAAAAGACAGACTCTACCTCGAACAGTCTCAGGGGTTAGCAGTGATGTCCACTCCCCTCAGTGCAGTCAGAAATCCGTGTATAATTTTCAATTCCTCAAAGTTTTAACTACTAAAAGCCTACTGTTTTTTGGAATTCTTACCAATAGCAGTTAATTAACACATATTGTGTATATTATATAATCCTTATACTTAGAATAAAGCCATATAATAAATTATATTATTCTTATAATAATTTAAGTTGAAGAAAAGAAAATGTTATTAGGAAAATATAAGAAAGAGAAAATACATGTAAGTATTTATTGAAAAAAACTGCATGAGTGGATCCACATAGTTTAGACTACAGCTGTTCAATCAGACAGTAAAGTGAGTGTTCACTGTGGCATTATGCGTGGGAGCAGCAGTGGGGGAGAATAGATAAATCCTCACACAGACAAAGATAAGGATGGAGTAGAGTGGCTTACGAGGTGGAGGTGATGGGTAAAGGCATTCTAAACAAAATAAAAAAGATATAAAGACTATGTAATATGGGGTTACTTTTATTATTTTACATGTTTTCTGGAATTCCCCAAACTTACATTTTATCATATATCCATCTGCAATTGAACCCTGACTCTCTCCATGTAATAAATCAAAAATGAAACAGATTTCACACATTTAAGATACTCAGAAATTTGATTTCAGTACCTGCCGAAATATACCTTTCCTATCATATTAGTAGTCCATTACCCATAGAACTAGATATAGCCATTCCTAGACAGAGATTGTCTTATCAGGAAATGTGTGCTAATCCCGAGAGGAAGAGGAGAGCTACCAGTTGTACCATAGCAACCCATCAGAATTATCTGAAGTGCTTGTCAAACACAGACTGCTTGGCCCCAGCCCCAAAGTTTCTGATTCAGCAGAGGCTGGAAAATGTATATTTCTTGCAAGTTCTTAGATGATGCTGATGCTGCTGGTCCAGGGACTACACATGTTGTGAACCTTGACTTACAGGACTCTTCGATATCCTGTAGTGTAAACACCTTCAGATTCTTTCAACAATAGCTGCCACTGCTAGGCATTCTACCTCTGTTAAAATAGCCACAGTCTATGAGCTTTGTGCAGATAAGGGTTCTCCAACACTACTGAAGAGAACAATATGATATTTACTAAGAACTATTGTGCTCTAAGGCACTGTTTTAAGCATTTCCATGAACCAACTCACTTACTTTACACAACTGTCCTGTGATCTAAATATCATTATTACTCTCATTTAGTATTATTTTTATTCTCATGATGGTCTCTGAGTATACTGTTACATTCTCAAATGAGGGAATTAAGAGAGAAAGAGAGATGAAATGACTCACCCAAAAGTACAGACTCTCAAGTCAGCCTGGATTCAAATTATGGCTCTGCAGGGCCAGCAGGTGGTGTGGCGGTTAAGGTGTTGTATTCCCACATGGCCTATCACAGTTCGAGTTCTAGTCCTAATGACTTGCTTTCTCACTTTCCTTCTCTCTCTCACACGATCGCTCTTTTTAATGAGTGCACGTGCCCTATAACAAATTTAAAAGATTCTAATAATGAGTAAAATTAAATAAATAATTCTTTTAAAAAATATGGCTCTACCGTTTATGTGTGTGATTCTGTGGATCTCCCCTCCATTTTTAATTTTAAATGTCAGGGGCTCATGTGCATCCATGCAAAAGGGAGAGAGAGAGAGAAAGTCAGAGAACCCTTCAATGGGGCCTGAGCACTCCACAATCCTTTCCTCCCTCCAGGTCTCTATCCTAGCAGGATCCTGGATGCATATGCTCATGCTTTGTGCTTTTTAAGCTTCTGCAGCTGGGATTTGAACCTTGATCAGTTATGGGGATCCAGCCACCTCTGCAGTGTCGAACCACTGTGCTATGGGACCAGCCCATCTTTCTAGATCCTTACACACACCTTGAGACTATCACACAGAGATTTGCAAACTAAATATATCCTACATACTGGTAACATACCTTTCAAAACCAATGATACTTAGGGAAATGGGAGTTGTCCATCAGTTTCTCTGAGCATATAATTACTTCCATATGAAAAGCAAAGGAAAGGCTATTGAAATCGTGCAGATTCTCTGTTCCTCTGATTTGGTCAAACTTGAGCTTGTATAAACATGAAAAAGTTTATGTGACTTGACCAAGGCCAAATCACCAGTTACCTCACAGAGCCGAGAACAAACTAAAGAGAACTTCAGCCCTCGGTTCCTTCTAGGAATACACTGGGTTAAGTAGCTCCCATAAGATTCTTAATATCTATGTATTCTGCCTATTAATATACACATAAACAGTCAAAGAACAGCTAAGAAAGTACAATTTCAAATGACTCATTGAAAGTGAGTTTTGCTTTAGTGAGCTTAAGAATGCATGAGGGCAGAAATCTTACAATCTAAATAAAATATAAGACCATGAAGGGAAGGCCCAGTTTGAAAAAATAAATAGAGGAATTATTCCCTTATGATTTTATGTGAAGGGGTAAATTACTCCAGGAAATAATTGGTTCTTGGTCAAGCTGTCTAAAAATACTATTTGGAGGCACTACCTTTAAAATGAACACACAGTCAACAAAAACACAAATTTCTAACAAATGCCTGAGATGTCTACAATTATTCTTTTAGGTATCAAAATCATACAGCAAGATTTTTCCTTTCCTAAAAAATAATCAGATGCAGGAACTGTGTTCGTAAGCGAAGGTTGAAGACTAAATTTACTCTTCAAAATATATGCTACCTTAAGAGTAACAACATTATGAATACCAAAGTGTTGGCTCAAAATTACGTAAATAACCTTGCTTAAGAAATAAAGCAGGAAAACATATGAATTTCTTTTTTTTTTCCAAACCCAAATTATAGGTGAGATTTCACACATACGAATTCATGACATATTCTCAAATACAGATGACACAAAAAGAAAATATTATCTCTATAATTGGATATGGAATAGTCCTTATTCTCCCAAGAGTACCAAAACGCATATGCTTGTGAAGGTGAAACAGATGAACCTCCTGGCCTAAAATATTCTTTTGTTAGGGAGAAAGAAAGATTTATAATTCTTTGCAGTACCTATATGTCCTAGTAATAATAAATATAAGATTTCGTTGATAATTTTCCCTAACTACCCATCGAGGTCATGTTTCTTTTTTTTGAGAGGTTTTCGCTATAGGGTGCATGCGCTCACCAGACAGACAGAGAGAGACTGAGAGACAGAAAGCAAGAAATCACCCCCCAGGGGGGATGGTCACGCCGCAATCCCTTCTCCTCCACTCTCCTCTCGGGATCCTGGGCACGCACGCACACGCGCCTGGCATGAGTTTTAAGCCACCAGGTCCAGGACGCGAACCGCGGTTGACTACGTGGGAGTCCAGCAATATAGCCATTACGTCAACTGCTGGTTCCCTCGAGGTCATGTTTCTGATGATAGTTTAGTAATAGGAGCGTCTGCTGACTTTGCCTATGTCTACATACTTATGACTAGTGGTATCAAAACATCATATGTTGATATTGTATAGAAAACATACTGGATGACTGTATTTTTACATTTCCAATTTGATTTCCACAAATGAGACACAGATCATTTTGAAATATGTTTTTATACTGAACTCATAGTACATTTAATACATTCATAAAATCTGAAGAAATTGTCTTCATGTTTGATGAACTATAAATAATAGAAATCTGGAATCAAAGAATCTCAAGAAATAAATTCCAGGAGCCAGACAGTGGCACACTGGTTGTCCTGCAGGGTTGACCCTCAGCAGTGGGTTCCAGGTTTTCAACCAAAGACCTCTCTGAGTATCCTAAGCACATACGTTGTGTCCATAATCTAGGACTGGCTAAAGCCAGGTGTAGATCACAGTGTTAAGAACCTCTGAGTGTTTTTTCTCTCTCTCTCTCTCTTTCTCTCTCTCTCTCTCTATCTATCTATCTATCTATCTCTCATGGAAGAAAGAAAGTTTTAAAAAAAGGAAGAAAGGAATTCCAAATTAGTTAAATGTTTTTAAATGAAACAATGAATTTTTAAAACAAAAGAGCATTCGAAAAAACAATCTTAGAATGAGCAACCTTTCTAAACAGGTAAGAATAGATGAGGGCATAAAGGTTTAACTTACGGTAAAAGAAAAAACTTTTGTTTTAAGACTTTTGCCACAGGGTGTATATGCTCACAGGAGAGAGGCAGAGAGGGGAAAAGTGAGAAATCACCCTCCAGGGAAGATGGCCATGCCATAATCCCTCTCCTCCACTCACTTCTTGGAATTTTGGACACACACAAACATGCAAGTACCCGACATGATTTTTAGGCTGCCGGGTCTGGGACAAGAACTGTGGCTAGCCATAGGGGATCCAGTACCTTAACCACCATGCAATCTGCTGGTCCAAAATAAACATTTTTAAAAAGCACAGTAAAAAGATTCAGACAACAAAATGAGCAAAATAGCACTGCAATTTAAATAACAATTAGTTGATTTTTAAAATAGATTTTCTATAAACAAAAACGACTATTCATAGGATCAGATATATTCAGACGTTTCATAGAATAAGAAGTACAAATGACTCTCATAGCATATGAACAAGTGCTCATCCTAACTCAAGAAAAACTAAAATTGATCTTTTAAGATAACAAAGAACTAGTTTGATAACACATTGTGTTGACTAGAGAAGAAAACAGAGATTCTCCGTGTAAATTTGCACAATAAAGAGAACTAAATGATACCTTTCGAAATTGAAAAAGCACATACCCTTGACCTAGCAATTCTATTATTTTTCTAAGTATCCATCTTAAAAATACCTTTGCATACATAAAAAGTTACACATGAAGATTTTCTTTACCAAATTGTTCATATTAGCATAATATTGGAAAGAACTAAAATGTCCATTGATAGGAAGTTAAGTATTTATATTTTTCTATTTAAATTTGTATTAACATGAAAAAAAATCCTACAGATTTTTAAGTCAAAAAAAAAAAAGGTGCTGGGCCAGCAGGCGGCATGTTGGTTAAGGCAGCTGGATCTCACATGGCTGACTGTGCAGTTAGAGTCCAGACCTAACTTGAAAGACACATCATGCACATGTGTGTGTGTGCCCAAAATCCCAACAAAAGAAGGGAGGAGAAGGGATTGTGATGTGGCCAACTCCTCTAGGGGGTGATTTCTCACTTTTTTCTCTCTCTGGTGAGAGCACATTCCCTATAGCAAATTTTAAAAATAATTTTTTAAAAAGGTGCCAAACCAGAGAGGTAGAGAGACAGACAGATGTATGTGGATGGATTGATAGATAATATAGTATTGTATATACTGATACATACATAAAGAATATCTGGAAAAATACCAAGAATGTAGCTAGATGGTGGAGAGAGAAATGAAAATTGTTTTTGGCCATCCCAATGACTTTCAGACAAAAAAATATCAGAAATACCTCTGTATTTGAACAAAGTTGAGTTTAATGATTAGCAGCAAGGAAGAAAAATACACACCATGGTAGAACTGGTCTGTCGTAGTAAGAGAATGTTAAAAAAGACTTACTGGATTTGGGTGTATGTTAAATTATTTTAGAAAAGGCTCAAAGAAATGTGGATTTGCTCCAGATTAGATGTTCTAAAGGAGTTTGTGCAATTTCATAACTATCTTAACAATTTTTACCTATTGATAGAAGGCCAGACCAGAGCAAGATTAAAGCAGTGTTGGATAAAGAATAATGGACACTCACATAGCCCAGGATGGAGAACTCTTTGGTCACTATGCAGGTTAGACAATATTCTTGTTTTTTTCTGTGTTTAGACATGATTACAGAGTAGTCTTGCTTTTATGCTTTTATCTTGATCCATCACATCATGGTGTCCTTGTCTGATTTCAATGAGCTATGAAATTGTGTATACTCAACAGAACACAAAGGACTGTTGGTAGTGCCAAGCCAGCTCTGGTATGTCAAGGACTGTTTCATTCTTTCTCAGCTTTATACGCTTTTGTGCCTTCACATTTTGTCCCATATATTGTAGTTATCTTACCTACTCAAAATAACTTTTAAAAAGAATCTCAGGACCAAAGGGGACCTTAAAAACCATTGACTTCTGAGACTATCCCAACCACCACCACCCTGCTTCCCCCTCCACACCAAAGGGGTTTTAAACCTCTCCCCTCTCTTCAAGTGCCACTAGAGCATCTGCTTAAATATCTCCAATTTCACCATTGTAATAACCCATCAGGCAGTCCATGCCACAGTCAAATGTCCCTTTATAATATTTTTTTTTGTTCGAGGGAAAAAGAATAATGCATTTGGTTATAATATCGTCATTATTTTCTTCCTGGCATTTTTGAAACAAAAGAAGGGAGGAGAAGGGATTGTGATGTGGCCAACTCCTCTAGGGGGTGATTTCTCACTTTTTTCTCTCTCTGGTGAGAGCACATTCCCTATAGCAAATTTTAAAAATAATTTTTTAAAAAGGTGCCAAACCAGAGAGGTAGAGAGACAGACAGATGTATGTGGATGGATTGATAGATAATATAGTATTGTATATACTGATACATACATAAAGAATATCTGGAAAAATACCAAGAATGTAGCTAGATGGTGGAGAGAGAAATGAAAATTGTTTTTGGCCATCCCAATGACTTTCAGACAAAAAAATATCAGAAATACCTCTGTATTTGAACAAAGTTGAGTTTAATGATTAGCAGCAAGGAAGAAAAATACACACCATGGTAGAACTGGTCTGTCGTAGTAAGAGAATGTTAAAAAAGACTTACTGGATTTGGGTGTATGTTAAATTATTTTAGAAAAGGCTCAAAGAAATGTGGATTTGCTCCAGATTAGATGTTCTAAAGGAGTTTGTGCAATTTCATAACTATCTTAACAATTTTTACCTATTGATAGAAGGCCAGACCAGAGCAAGATTAAAGCAGTGTTGGATAAAGAATAATGGACACTCACATAGCCCAGGATGGAGAACTCTTTGGTCACTATGCAGGTTAGACAATATTCTTGTTTTTTTCTGTGTTTAGACATGATTACAGAGTAGTCTTGCTTTTATGCTTTTATCTTGATCCATCACATCATGGTGTCCTTGTCTGATTTCAATGAGCTATGAAATTGTGTATACTCAACAGAACACAAAGGACTGTTGGTAGTGCCAAGCCAGCTCTGGTATGTCAAGGACTGTTTCATTCTTTCTCAGCTTTATACGCTTTTGTGCCTTCACATTTTGTCCCATATATTGTAGTTATCTTACCTACTCAAAATAACTTTTAAAAAGAATCTCAGGACCAAAGGGGACCTTAAAAACCATTGACTTCTGAGACTATCCCAACCACCACCACCCTGCTTCCCCCTCCACACCAAAGGGGTTTTAAACCTCTCCCCTCTCTTCAAGTGCCACTAGAGCATCTGCTTAAATATCTCCAATTTCACCATTGTAATAACCCATCAGGCAGTCCATGCCACAGTCAAATGTCCCTTTATAATATTTTTTTTTGTTCGAGGGAAAAAGAATAATGCATTTGGTTATAATATCGTCATTATTTTCTTCCTGGCATTTTTGACCTCTTCAAATGTATCTTCTGCTATAGTAACTTGTCGAGCAGAATAATTAGCTTTTTAATTTTATGTAAAATATTCCTATTAATACCCTCCAAACTGCAATTGTCTTTTTTGTGCCAATGTTCTGACACAGTTCTGTATTTTTTGTTATCATTGCATTTGCAGAGATTCTGATCTGATCTGTTACTGCTGACAAATTCATTTGCGTTTGTACTCAATTACATGTAATTAGTCTTTTCTTCATGAACAAAAGAACAGGTGTCTTTATCAGTTCTATACAAGATACCATGGTAAGGTTGGTTAGACCTAATGATGTCTACTGAACCAAACAACACATTTCTGACAGATGCTCATAGTAACAAGGTTTTTTTTTTAAACAATCAACTGCTTTTACTTCTACCCACACAAATTCGAGAAAGAAAAGACATGTTAACAACTGAGAGGCTTATAATTTTCTTATTAAAAAACATGAGAATTCAAATCCTTCTCTGATATTTTTGCCCTTCATCCCCACTCAGGAAAAAAAGATATAACTTTTTATTTGAAATTTTTATTAAGATACATGTAGTGGGGGAAGGTCAGGAGAAAGCACATTAGTTGAAAAACTAGTAAAATCTGAATAAAAGCTATAGTTCAGTAAATAGTATTGTACCAGTATCAATTTCCTCATTTTGACCATTGTATCTTTGTTCTGTAACATGCTACCATTAGAGGAAGCTGGGTAAAAAGTATATGAGTTCACTTTATTACTTGGTCATTTATCCAGTCTAAACTGATTTCAAAAGAAAAAGTTTAAAAATATGTGTGTGGGTAAAAGTATTTAGCCCATGACCTAGAGGGAAAAAAAAACTTTTATACATATTCACAAAACAACATTCACTTATTCATTCATTCATTTTGTACTGGGAGCTTACTATATATTAGAGGTCATTCTATGTTCCAAAGATACATCAAAGATCAAAACAAAAATCTTTTCACTCCTGCGATTCCCATTCTCCCAGGAAGGAAGATCAAAAATAAACGCAGCCATACACTATATATATCAGATGGCCATGGGAGCTATGAATAGAAATAAAGTAGGATATCAGAATAGAAGGTGCCACAGTGAAACGTGTCATTTCTTTAAAGGATGATCAAGGAAGGTCTCCTTAACAGTCATTAGAAACAGAGACGGGGAATCAAAGGTGGGGGGTAAAAAAGCAAAACATACAGGAAACAAGAAATGGAAAATTATTTGTTGACAATAACATGTATATTGATGTGCTTGATTGAGTCAATATACAGCGTACTCTGGATGAAAAAATCTCATTTTGTATGCTGTAATGATATACAGTGAATGAATGGAAATAAATAAATTTAAATTTTAAAAAAAAAGTCTTAGCAGCTTTGGGACCAGCAGATGGCATAATGGTTACATTGCTGGACTCCCATATAGTCAGCCACAGTTCGATTCCCAGACCTGATGGCTTAATGTCATGCTGAGCACATGTGCATGCATGCCCAAAATCCGGAGAGGAGAATGGAATAGAAGGTATTGCAGCGAGGCCATCTCCCTCAGAGGGTGATTTCTTGCTTTCTGTCTCTTTCTGTCCCTCTAGTGAGGGCACATGCCCTATGGCAAAAATCTCCCTTAAGAAAAGAGAAAGAAAAAAAAAAAGGAAGAAACATCTTAGCAGCCTTAGTATTTGCATATAACATTTATACATCCTTTTACTTTAAATAATCTCTAGCTTTCCTATAATACCTAATTCAAAATAAATGATGTGTAAATAATTAATATACTGTACTCTTTATGGAATAAAGAAAACAAAAAACCTGTATGTGTTCAATACGGATGCAACCATCACATGTCTAACTACACAGTACATGTCGGAATGTCATTTTGATCCCCGTTTGGTTGAAATTCACAGATGTGGAACCCAGATACAGAGGGAGGCTTAGCTGGGTATCTTAATGCTCTCACTTAAAAAAAGCTTTAAAATGTGCTGAACAATATTATGAATGATTTAGTATATTTAAAATGTACTAAACAATATTATGAATGATAATGCTCTCACTTACCAAAAGTTTTAAAGTGTACTAACAATATTATGAATTATTTAATGTATGCGTGTACATATATATGTACATACATACATATGTGTGTGTGTGTATATATACTGTGTGTGTGTGTATATATATATATATACTGTAATTTTACAACTTCATGGAAATAGAAATGACAAAATCAAGAGAATTATTTTCTGGTAATGAAGGAAAGCAGGATTCCATCAAACAGAATACACAGGGCTCTAAATGTCTTAGTATTTTTAATTATTCTTAACCTGCTGGTGAGTATCCCAATTAATTGATATTAGTTTTTATATTTTGTACATCTAAACTAGTTTAATAATAATTTAGCAAAAAGTGCGTGCAATAGTGTATCTTAATAAAAACTAGCTTAGTTTGTGTGTTTGGTTTCTAAAGTATTTGACAAAATGCATCAACTTCTGTGTGCATTTGTGTATGTTTTTGTGTGATATGTCATTATGCTAATGTATGTGTGTGTATGTATAAAATATGTACAAATACATTTACATATTTGTACAAATGTATATGTCCATAGGTGGGAGAAGAATTATACCAGTAGCTGATCCAGAATCAGCAGAACAAGAACTTGGATTACTTTTCTAGGCAGACTAAAGAAAAGCTTTGTGTTGGGACCAGCAGTTAGCATAATGGCTATGTTGCTGGACTCCCATGTAGTCAACCGCAGTTCGAATCCCAGACTCAGTGACTTAAACTCACACCAGGTGCATGTGTGTGCGTGCTCAAGATCCCGAGAGGGGAATGGAGGAGAAGGCACTGTGACGTGGCCATCCCCCTGGGGGGTGATATCTAGCTTTCGGTCTCTCTGTCTCTCTCTGTCTTTCTGGCAAGTGCATGCACCCTATAGCAAAAACCTTTCCAAAAAAAAAAAAAAAGAAAGAAAAGAAAAGCTTTGTGTTAGCTTCAGCCCACACTCACATTGTCCCCTGTCCCATGGCTGTCATACATCTCAGGCAGCTGGCTGTGTTAAGGTAACACACTGTGGAACTGAGTATGGCTCTTTGGCCTATTTGGGGATTAAATCTGTCCTCAGCAGCTTACAATTTTTCCATTTTTTTTAAAGTCAGGTGGTTGATGCTGACAGACAATATTGATATTATCATTTCATATTAACCACCTCATATTAGAGAAGAAGCTCAAAAGTACAGGTGTAAGTAAAGTAAGGCAGGTCTCTGATTCTCTCCATCTGTACTTGCAGCATCACGAAATCTGCATTCAAGCACAGAAGCGGTAGATGGTAATCCTACATAGAGAAGGATCTTTATTCTTCTGTGCTGAGTTGAAAACTTGAATCATTTAAAGAATGAGTTCACACAACACAAACCAACAGTGCAAAGCACAATAAACTAATCAACACTTTGCAAAAACCTAAGAGCAAAAACACTGGAATTAAATTCTCCATAATAAGATCTTTTCTTTATTGTAATTCACATTTTGTAATGTGCAGTATTAAGTGAACAAAGAATAATTTGGAAGGGGCAAATAATAACATTTTCACACTTTGGGGATTATAAATCATTCTTCAAATCTTTATCATTAATTTTAAAATTATTCCACTAAAAATCACCAGGCTTCCTAGATTATTTATGTAGTTTGATAGTCAATCTGACCACAAAATCATATCCAGCAGAATCACAACTCAGTGGACAGATAAAAATGAGCATTTACTAGCTGTTAACACTAAAGCTGCAACCATGAATATAGATAAACTTTAGGAAAAAATATGGTACCCTGAATGATTTTAGAATAACATGAATTTGCCCTAAGGTATCTACATATGATTATGAAGCAGTTGAAACTCCGGATACACTCTGCTACGAATTGAAATGTACACCCCCAAAATTCATATACTGAAATTTGGTTGTATTGTGAAGGTATTAAGAGGGGCAAAATTCAATCTAAGTGCTTAAAAAATGGGGTCTTTAGGAGTTGGCAAGAATTAAGTAAGTTCATCAGGGTGGAGTCCCCATGATTGAATCCTGGTGGCTTTATAAGACAGGGACACTGACACATGCAAGCTCTTGCCATGTGATACCCTGCACCTCCTCCACATGACTGACTGAGCAGTTCAAGTACCGGACATGGTGGTTTGAAAATCATACCAGGTATATGCGCATGTGTACCCAAAATCCCAAGAGAAGAATGGAGAAGGGACTGTGATGAGGCCATCCCCTCTGTCAGGGGTGATTTCTCACTTTCTCTTTCACTCTGTATCTGGCAAGAGCATGCACCCATACAAACTAAAATTGTATATATGTGTGTGTATATATTATATATTTTAGTTTGTGTGTATATATATATTTATACCATATATATATTTTAGTTTGTGTGTATATATATATATATACATATATACATATACATACATATATATGTATACCATATATATTTTTTAGTTTGTGTGTGTGTGTGTATATGTATATATATATATATATACACACACACACACACAAGATATATATAATTATATATATATAATATATATCTTGTATATATAATTATATATATCTTGTAATAGATACATATTTTATAACTATTATATTATAATAGATATATATTTTGTAAAACGTCATGATGATATTTAAATTACCTGCCTTTAAAATCAGTAATGTTGGGAACCAGCAGTTAGCGTAATGGCTATGTCGCCGGACTCCCACGTAGTGGACTACGGTTCTCATCCCGGACCCGGTGGCTCAAAACTCACGCTGGGCATGTGTGCATGCGTGCCCAAGAGAACCCGGGAGGAGAATGGAGGAGAAGGGATTGCAGCATGACCATTCCCCCTGGGGGGTGATTTCTCGCTTTCTGTCTCTTATGTCTCTCTCTGTCTGTCTGGCGAGCGCATGCGCCCTATAGCAAAAACCTCTCGAAAAAAAAAAAAATCAGTAAGTTGGGAAGGGAACAGAACAAGCCTTCTGCAAGAGACAGCTCCATGGCTCCTGCTATCTAGCCATTTTGGGGGAAACAGAGAAATGAAGAGGTCCCACTGATAATTCGGCCTCCAGTGTACAAAACTCGCGTAGCAGGACGATCCCTTTCAGGCCTCCTGTCTCTGTATCTGTCTTTGTCTCTCTCTACCTCTATCTCTCTCTCTCTGTCTCCTCCCTCTTTTTTTTTTAAATTTTTGCTTTTTAGAATTTTTTTTTAAGGTGAGGCATCTTTCTGGGCCTATTGGCCCCTACTAGCCCTTTATCTTGTTAATAATTCCCTCTCCCCCTCCCAACCCAGGAGAGGCAGAAGGGAACAGAACAGGCCTTCTCCAAGAGACAGCTCCATGGCTCCTGCAATCTAGCCAGCTCATGCGGCACGCTTGCACACCACGCGGTTTTCTAATTTTTGGGTTTTATTGAATTTTTTGAATATTAATTTTTTTCAGTATTATTTAAAAGTTTTTCTCTTCATATTTTTTCCCTTTTTCTTTGTTTCTTGTCTGTTTTTTTGCTGTTGTTGCTATTGTTTCCCTCTCTCTGTTTCCTTTTCTACACACTCCTCAACCCTCAGACTGAACTTCCAAGTTTCCGAAGAAAACGACCATCCACGAGATGAATAGAAATCGCTACAGGACCACAAGAAATATGGGGAAGCAGGAAAATACCTCTCCTCCAAGGGAAAAGGTTAACTCCTCCTTATCCACACACAATTCAATGAAAGTCATGGAAATGTCTGATAAAGAATTCAGAACATTCATAGTGGCAAAGCTCACAGAGATGGAAGAGAAGAGAGACAAAGAACTGCTGAAGAGGTAGGAGAAAGGAGTTGAAGAGTTCCAGGAGGTGAGGAAATTCATGCAAGATCTAAAAGAGGAATTTCACACTTTACGAAAGAATCAGATGGAACTGTTGGAGATGAAGGCTATAATACAAGAAGTCAAAATCTCCCTTGAAAGTATTAAAAACAGACTAGATCATACAGAAAATAGAATCTCAGATGTAGAAGAGAAAATTGCTAGCCTAGAAAAATCCAACACGAAGACTGAGAAAATGGCCCAGAAATTTGAGAATAATATACGAGAAATACTAGATACAATTAAACATCTGAACGTCCGGATAATAGGCATCCCAGAAGGTGAAGAAACTCATAAGGGCATTGATAATCTATTCCATGAAATCCTAAGAAAACTTTCCAAACCTGGAGAAGCACTCAAAAATTCAGTCTCAAGAAGTACAGAGGACCTCAAATAGAACCAACCCTAGAAGATCTTCTCCAAGACACATCATAGCCAGATTGACCAAAACCACAGACTAAGACAAGATACTAAGACTGGCAAGAGAAAAACGGCAAGTTACCTACAAAGGGTATCCCATCAGACTAACGGCAGATCTCTCATCGGAAACAATACGAGCGAGGAAAGAATGGGAGAATATATTCAAAGTATTAAGGGAAAAGCAATTTCAACCGAGAATTCTGTACTCAGCAAGATAATCATTCATTTGGGAAGAAAAGACACGAACATTCCTAGATAAGCAAAACCTGAAAGAATTTACCAGCACCAGACCAGATCTCCAAGAAGTTCTTAAGGGAGTGCTATGTCAGTAAAATTAAATGCAGACACACAGAAATAAGAGTTCAGAAACTAAGAAAATGGGCAACTTAATTGTAGGGACAAAGTCTGGAGCTGAGTATTATATCCCAGAGTTCAATCTGGAAGATCGAACCCCAACAGAAATAGAAGAAAGATTAAGTACATGAGACTGAACTGATGAAACAGCATTCTATGACTTGACTAAAATATTGCTGCTTTTCTTCTAAGCTTTGTTGTCCG
>NW_006201094.1:339903-345500 GCF_000334495.1 Tupaia belangeri chinensis
AGAGTGGAATAGGGCAGAGGGCTAGACATGGGGTAAAAAACATATATATGAAAGTAGAAATGGAGTATTATGGATGATAACATGCATGATTAAGCCACTATACAGTTCATTCTAGATGGGAAACCACATTCAGTATGTTGTGATGATGCTCAGGGAATGAATGTAAATTAATAAAAAAAAATTCAGAAGGAAAACAAAAAAGCATTAAAAATACCTATTTGATGACTGCAGTAAGCTATATAGCCCTAGCTAGGTGCTACTTTATAGTATGTTCATTCTATTCACTGAGGTTTATGCCTAAAGTCAGACTTGTGTTCATGGATATGTGTATATTAGCTGTGCTTGCTGTAGAAAATATTTAGATTTATTAAGATATTTAGTGAAACAATAAAATGGGGGAGGCATAGAAAGCAACAATAGATACCAAACACAGTGTGGGAGGAGAGTGGGAGATGGCAGAGGGTGAGATAGGGAATCAAGGATGAGAAAAAAGGCAAAATATACAGGAAACAAGAAATGGAAAATTAATTGTTGACAGTAACACATATGTTGATGTGCTTGATTGAGCCAATATACAGTGTATTCTGAATGGAAAAATCTCATTTTATATGCTATAATGATGTACAGTGAATGAATGTAAATAAAAAAATGCTAAAGTAAAAAAAATGAAAATATAAAAATATCGGTAATGTTGTCCTAATCAAAATACATTAATATATAATATACATATGTATACATTTAATATCTACCTTGAGAAGAAATTATTGCCTGCCAGAAACTATCTTCTGACAGTTACTATAACATGTTCATTACTTGGTTCCAGGATTTAAACACTATCTGGTGCTGGAAGGTCTGTGTTGTTCCCACGAGTGCTCCTCATCCTGACTATAACAGCAATGGAAGATGATCTTGTTCATTGACCAGTTGGAACTCCTTCCAGGCTCCTACCTTCTCATTTTGCATATAAACTCTTCCCTACATTGCCTCTTTGTTGTAGGGAATCATAAAAAGGGTAAAGGAAAATACAAGAGCTTATGCTTCAAATTTAAGATTGTACCATATATTTGGTTTATAATCAGATTGCACATTGCTAATATTCCTTACTGTAGTCGCTGTTTTCGTCCTTGGTCCCGTCAATGGCACCATCTGGGTGCATCTGCAGGAAATATCCCTGCTGGCTGAATAACCTTGTCACAATTCCTTTCAGCTGGGGTTCTGCAAGACAAAATAAATGATTATTCAAATTTTGATTTTGTTTATAAAAATGCACACTTGCATATTGTCAAAAATATTCTGTAAGTGAAAAAGGAAATGTCAATAGCTTAAATATTGAAATAATATTTGGAAAGGGGGCATTTTAGTATATATCTGCACTTGTTTCCTTTCAGAGTCATAGAGATAAAGCTTTGCAGCAGTAAACAAAATGTAAATAAATAAAAGCTAATTAGGAATAGAAAAATACAGGGACATTCTAAAAAGTGAATTATTTCTCTTTCTTGTTTGTGCATCTGGTGTCTGACTACAAGGTACTTAGGCCAAAATGCTACTGTAATTCCTAAGCTTCTAGCAATCATAGTCAAGTCCTGGGATCTGCTATTTCTGCTGGAAGTTCACTATCTATCAGAAACTCTTGGGGTTTTGAAATTCTGATCAACTTGAGCCAGAAAGAATGGCTTAGAGGAAAACCACAAGCTACAGTAAAACCTCTATGGCTGTGAATGTCATTGGAAAACATGAGGAAACAGATTTCACCTTCACTAAATACCTTACAATGACAGGAGGCCAGTACAACAAAAGTTCTTTTTTTTTTTTCTTCTGTAATTTTTCTAGAGGGCATGTGCACTTGCTGAGGAGAATAAGAGAGGGTGATCAAGAGAAAAAGTGAGAAAGCATCCACTATGGGGCACAGTCATGCCACAATCCCTTCTCCTCCATTTCTCCTTCCGTGCAGGGTTTGGGCTTTCATGCACACACCTGGTATGTTTCTAAAGCTCCAAGACTCAAACTGTACAATTGTCCAAGTGAGATGTAGCTGCCTTAGCACTATGCCACAGGCTAGCCCCCAAAGTCATTTTCTATAAAAACAAAATAAATCTTACATATGTTTCTAAGTATTTCAAACTAGATGTGGTCTTTGACTTTTAAAAAAGTTCTACACACTGGTATTACCCAATTAACCTTTACATACTGCGTTTTGATTCTTTTTTGTTTGTCAGTAGGTGCCAGCGCTCTTCACAGAGAGACAGAGAGAGAGAAAGCACCCCTTATGAGGAATGGTCACCCTGCAATCCCTTCTCCTCCATGTCTCCCTCCTGTTGGGATTTTGGCATGCATGCACACATGCTTGGCATGATTCTCAAGCTCCCTGGTCCAGGATTTGAATAGCACAGTTGGCCACATGGGATCCTGGTACCTTAACCATCATGCCATGTGCTGGTCCTGGATTCTTGTATATCATAAACATTTAAATCTTCCTTGTGATGATAGCTGCCAGCAACAATCCACTCCCCATAGCATCACCATTGTTTTGCTCTCTAAGACAGGGCAAAAATTAGACTATTCTAGTGAATTTATAGCACTAAAATTATGTCATAAATACAAGGTGATAGAGAAAAATGCTTTTCCTGGTGATTAAAATGATGGAAAAACTGGAACCAGCAGTTGGCATAATGGCTATGTCACTGGACTCCCATGTAGTCGACCACAGTTTGAGTCCTGGACAGGGTGGCTTAAACTCACACCGGGTGCATTTGCATGCATGCCCAAGATCTCAAGAGGAGAATGAAGGAGAAGGGATAGAGGAATGGCCATCCCCCCTTGTGGAGGGGGGTGATTTCTCACTTTCTGTCTCTCTGTCTCTGTCTTTCTGGCAAGGGCACACATTCTACAGCAAAAACCTCTCCCCAAAAACTGGTGGCAAAACTGAAAGTTGCAACACGTTATCCTCAGAAGGAAAATCGCCAAGCTTATGCTAGGTCACTTTTTAGCCACCAGAATTCTGCACCAAATAAACTTCTCTTAGCTATAAATCACCCAGTCTCAGATATTTCTGTTTGTAACACAGTAATCCACTAATATAACATTTGGTAGTATGAACTAAAAAAACCCTCATAAAAATAAAATTCTAATTAAGGACTAATGTTTCAGGTATGCAAAATCAAGGAAGCAGTGTGAGGGAAGGGGAGCATCCTGAGAACAAATTCTCTCCCCGATTGCTGTTTTAGTAAATAATAATTGAGCTTAGAAAGCCGCTAAGGTAAACAGAGGGCTTAAAGTAGAGACCAGAAGATGACAGAAGGAAAGAAATTGACAGCTGTCTTAGAATTCATGTTTTATTACTAATAAGCTGGATCAAGTCACTTTAAGAAGCCATTCTTTTCATTGTTAATGAGATGCAAGGCAGCTAAATCATTAAAGCCTGCAAATGATTATTTGTTTTCTTCATGCTCCTTTTTCTGTACCTGCAATTAAATGCTTCTTTGCCTTGGTGAACCTATCCTCCTGTGGGGGCCCTGGGAATTCAGGTGGGTAAGTTCTACCCAGGATAATGAGCTCCGGATTGACACCAACCCCCAGCACTGAGCGTAGTGCCAGCACGAGCTTGGAGTCGGAGTTTTAATTACGTGATGATCTATGAAAGTGAAAGCCCTGCACTGGGAAAGGTTCAGAGGCGTCCTGACCATCTAGTGAACAAAGAGCTGGGTTGCAGAAAGCTGCGTGGCCAGCCTCACATCGCGTGCACCTAATATCACTTACCAAAGCCTCCCAACTTTTCTAGGCTCAGCGCAGGATCACTTCCTCCATGAAAGCTTACCCATCTTAAGTAAGGAGCACTTTTACAATGAGGAAAAACAGCAACATATTTTGCTGTACTTAATTAAAGAAAGGTGCTAAAAAAAAAAAATGAGATCATCCTGGGGACAGTCAACAAACACACATGATATTTGTCAGGCCATGTTGGGAGACCTAAGAGATAAATAAAACCCGAGCAATCCCCAGGGAGCACCCAGTCTCATGCATGGGAGGAGGGGTGAAGCCGAGCGGCATGATGGCACCAAGCACCAAGGAGCAAAGGTCTAATTCTGTCTTGAGGCTGAGCACAGGCACGTCATCTGTCACTTGAGGAATGAGTAGGATTTTCCTAGGCAAAGAAACCAGAAAAAGGGCATTCCCGACAGAAAAACATGGTGCCCTCGGAACAGAGAGAATATAGGACAAGCATTCTCAAGAGATGAAATACAGGTAAGGACCTGTTCTCAACAACTGTTTACAGATCAGCAGTGAAATGAATAAAAACAGAGGCAATGGAATACTTTTTGTATAAAGGTGAAAGTTTTGAATTTATGTGACTCTCTTTGATTCGAAGATAATGTTCTCTTTTTTTCTTTATTTAATGAAATGATGGCTATATTAATAGATGGTGGGGGAGGAGGGGTTGGCTCATTACCTTTTGTGCTCTAAAGTGGTGTGGCAAATAACATTTCACTCAAATCCATTTCCTCTTTTTCCTGGGCACCCAGCTAGACCATATGTCCCAGCCCTTCTTGCAGTTAGGTTTGGCAGATGAGTGAGTGTCATATGGAATGTAAGTGGAAGTGATGTGTGCCACTTTCAGGCCAAGGCTTTCAAAAGCAAACATTCTCCTCCACACTCTCTTCTCCTTAACACTGACTGGATTAAGATGACTAAACCCCCGGGATGCCGGAGCAAGAGAGAGGAGAATTCTGGATCCCTGAATAAAAGACAAAAGGCACCGACATTTACTCACCTTGGACAGTCGATGGGTAAAACAAGAAATAAACCTCAATTGGCTATGCATGACTTCCTTCCAGATAATTCAGTTTGGAAAGGGGGAGAGGGAGTAATTTCACATGGCGCCCTGACAAAGAAAACACTGCCTCAGTCAGGTGGTCAAGGTTAACACTCACAGCGATAAATCGTGATTGTAGTACAGACCCTTGGCATGATGCAATGAGAGTGGAATTTTACCTCTGTGATCTTCCCCTGAAAAGTGCATGACATCAATCCAATCATGAGGAAAACATCAGACAAATCCTAATAGAAGGACATTCCACAAAATATTGATGAGTACTCCTTAAACTATGGAGGTCATCAACAGAAAGGAAAAGGAGAAAATGTCACAGACAAGAGAAGTCTAGGGAGACAGGACGCCCCCCCGCAAAAAAAAATCTACGTGATATTCTGGATGAGATGCCTAAACCAAAAGGAATATTAGGTAAAAAATGAAAGAAATCTGAAAAAAGCATAGACTTTAGTTAAAAATACTGCATCAATATTGATTCTTAATCATAACAAGTGTACCCTATTAATATGTAAGATGTTAATAAGGGAAACTAGGTATAGGGCATACAGAAACTTTCTGTAATCTTAGTTTATCCATAAATGAAAAATCCCTGTAAAATAAAATATTTATTAAAAATCATAATTACAGCCAAAAAAGCAAATACATTTTATCCTCAAAGAGGCTGAGTGAGAAAGAAGGTAAAAGATGGGAATGCATGTTCGACACTGCTTTCCTTCAGGATGACATGGCAATTTCAACAGACAGCAGCAATTCAACGCCACTTCAGGCAAGA
>NW_006201094.1:345748-348178 GCF_000334495.1 Tupaia belangeri chinensis
CCACTTCAGGAAAGCTGACACCTGCATGAGAAATCTCGACATCCCGGCTGGCTGGAAGTGCAGTGCTATGGAGCACCTAGTTGCCCACGGGAACCCAGAGCAAGGCAGAGCCATGGGGGTTGATCAATCACACATCTCAGGGTGACAACTAGATGACAGGGAGAATGGATTTTAGAAGTGGAAAGAAGCAACACTTCCCTTATCAAATTCACAGATTTAAAAACAACCACCACAGAAACTCAGAGGGAAGCTCACAGAGACATAGGAGGAGTTGGGAGAAGAATCAATGCCCTGTATGGTGAATGGACATCACCTCTTCTTTCCAAGAAGCAACCAAGACATCATCAGTCCTACCACATGCAATATGGGGGATGGGGAGCAAAAAGGTAGAGAAGAGAGGAGCAGAAGAAACATCTAGTTGTTATGAGTTATTGGAGTGTCGGCATGATAAAGAAATAGTTTACAGAAACCTGTACAAGATATATACGTGTGTGTGTGTGTGTGTGTGTGTGTGTGTGTGTGTGTAAAATTGCTGTTACCGAAACTAAACTGTATTTAGTTAGGGCGGCCTATTGAACACTTATACCCAAGCTGAGAAAAGTGCCTCCATGTAAACTCCAATCTAAAATGAAAATATTATCAGATTGAAGCAAACTTTCTTATGGTGGCCATACCTACAGAATCAATAGTACTTATTTTAATAACAGTAGTTACATATAAAACCCACCTCCTGGGACCAGCAGTTGGCATAATGGCTATGTCGCTGGACTCCCATGTAGTCGACCATGGTTCAAGTCCCAAACCCAGTGGCTTAAACTTACGCCGGGCGTGTGTGCGTGCATGCCCAAGATCCCGAGAGGAGAATGGAGGAGAAGGGATTGTGGTGTGGCCATCCTTCCTGGGGGTGATTTCTCGCTTTCTGTCTCTGTTTGTCTTTGTCTTTCTGGTGAGTGCACGCACCCTATAGCAAAAAACCTCTCAAAAACAAATAAACAAAATAAAACAAAACAAGAACAAAAACCAAACAAAAACAAAAAACAACAACAACAAAAAAACATCTCCTTTGTACCAGGCATTCTCCTGTTAATTTTACTGTGGTTTTGTTTATGACTCACAATAACTGACTGTGTACGGTACTCTTTTCTCATTTTTTAGATGAGGTCTTTTTTGGGTTTTTTTTGCTGTTGTTGGTTTTTGGGAGAGGTTTTTGCTATAGGGCGCATGCGCTTGCCAGACAGACAGAGAGAGACAGAGAGACAGAAAGCGAGAAATCACCCCCCCAGGGGGGATGGCCACGCCACAATCCCTTCTCCTCCATTCTCCTCTCAGGATCTTGGCACACACGCACATGCGCCCAGTGTGAGTTTTAAGCCACCGGGTCTGGGACGCGAACCACGATTGACAACATGGGAGTCCAGCGACATAGCCATTATGCTAACTGCTGGTCCCTGTTTTTGTTTTTTTGGGTTTTTTTGGGGTTTTTTTGTTTCTTTGACAGAAAGATATTTGCTATAGGGTACATATGCTCGCCAGAGAGAGAGACAGAAAGCTAAATGTCACACCCTATGGGGATGGCCAGGCTGCAATCCCTTCTCCTCCATTCTTTTCTTGGGACTGTAGATGTGCATGCACATGCACCCAGCATGAGTTTTTTAAGCCACTGTGTCAGGGATTCGAACTGCAATTGACTATGTGGGAGTCCAGCAACGTAACTATTACACCATTTGCTGGTCCCTAGATGAGGTTATTGAAACTCAAAGGTGCTACATCACTTTCCCAAAATTACAATGTTACAAAGGAAGAGGCAGGATGAGCTAGAGAGTGAATAGTCCTAGCTATGCCCCAGCATTGTTCAGTCACTGTAAGAGGGATACCAGTAAAACCAGAACACGTCAGGAGCCAGGAGACAGTGTAGCAGTTACATAGCTGGACTCCCACATGGCTAACCATAGTTCAAGTCCTGGCCCTGCTGGCTCGGCAATCACACTGGGTGTATGCCCAAGATCCCAGAAGGAGAATGGAGAAGGGATTATCCCATGAGGATCCCCCCTGGCGGGGGGGGGGGTGATTTCTCACTTTCCCTCTCTCTGTGTTTCTCTCTCTCCTTCCAGCGAGCACATATGCAAAAACCTGAAAGGAAAAAACAAAAACAAACAAACAAAAAACTAGAATATGTCCAGAGGAAAGGAAGCCAAAACAGAAGGTACAAAGGACTGTCACATGAAGAATGGGTAAATGAACAGCTGATATGCAGCCTGGAGAAAGGAGGACTCAGGGGGACCCAAGAGCTGTCTCCACATGTCTTGAGAGCTGACAATTTGTTCTGAGTGGCTCCATAGGGATAGAAACAGGGCCAATGGTTGAAAGTTACAGGAAGGCAGGAAAAAAAGAACTTTTTGTAAATCATATTCAAAGGGAAAACAGGTTGCC
>NW_006201094.1:348203-366452 GCF_000334495.1 Tupaia belangeri chinensis
TAAGCGATCGGGGAGAGGCAGAAAACTACAGGTCAGAGCGGTAAAGGACATGGCTGTCTCCAAAAGCTGAGACACTCTGAGTGACACTGCAAGGTTCTCTCTAACCACAATGTCCCGGAAAGCTTTGGGATAAGCCAGATGGCCTGTGAAATGCCATTTCACTTTTCTGTTTCCCCAGTTTGTGCTTAGGACAAGGTACTGAAAAGACTGTTTATCGAGCACCCTGAAAAGGCAATGTTCTTGGTCGACGTTAAACATGAATTGTGGAGCACGTCGATGTTTTTGTTTTGTTTTGTTTTGTTTTTTAATCAGTCTCTGTGGGTATACAAATGGGTCCCCGGTATCAAGGTTTAATATTGTTCACTTACAGGAACTGAAATTAAAGTGTAGTTTTTGTCAAGTGCTTCTGAGGTCTGATACTGCTGCAGATTTTGAAATTAGACTACTAAGGGTAGAAACTGTTTATAAACAAAAACATTTCTGACCAACCATAGCTAAAGGGTATAGGCTAGGTCACGTTGACATGCCATGAATTAAAGTTCAAAATAAATTAGAGGGGGGACCAGCAGTTAGTGTAATGGCTATGTCGCTGGACTCCCATGTAGTCGACCATGGTTCGCGTCCTGGACCCGGTGGCTTAAAACTCACACCGGGCGTGTGTGCGTGTATGCCCAAGATCCCGAGAGGAGAATGGAGGAGAAGGGATTACGGCGTGGCCATCCCCCCAGGGGGTGATTTCTCGCTTTCTATCTCTCTGTCTCTGTCTGTCTGGCGAGCGCACGTGCCCTGTAGCAAAAGCCTCTCCAAAAACAAACAAAAAAAAAAATTAGTAAGAAGATAGAGTAAAACACATGAAAGAAGATAGAACTTATCCAGATTTTTCAATACACTGAAAAAATTACAACCATGCTGAGCCATGGGGAGTCTTTAAAATTTTATGCTGTTTGGTAAGAGAGAAGCAGGCTCCATCCAGGCCCCTCATTCACTCCGTTGACAAGGAGCACCTTGCAGAACTGAAAACAGAGACTGGAGGTATGCCATCATGGCTTAGCAGAATAGGGTGTAGGGGAGTCATGTCCTCGTACCTACTGCTCAGGCTCCCAAAAGGTCCAGTAAAGATAACTGGCACATCGGTAATTACCTTCCGGAGGAGCATGGGTCTCCCACAAAGCACAAATAATTCCAAAATGACCTTCTAGCTATAAGTGCATATGTATATTTTCTGAATCAACAGATACTAATGGCACATTGTAGTAATATATATACACACATATGTCATTGAGCACCAGACTTTTGGGCGGTTATTCATCTACGCACAGGGGATAATCAGTTGTGTGCTAGTACATCAGCTCTCACAAATAAAAAAGAAAATCTAAAACCCAGTTTCCATGGAGCAGATTCCTACTGTGTAAACATCCCTACCATGGCTGATTTCACACTACTACTTAACATCACTGAAAGCAGACTTGGGGCCGAGAAGAGAAGAACACGCTAGCAAATAACACAGACTAAAACTGGAAACTTAAGCTCTACTCAGAAAGACAAAAGTAAACAGGCAAACAATTCTGGGAGTCAGACAGTACTGCGGTGGTAAAATGCGATCTCTTCCTACCCTGATCCATGTGAGAAAGTTCCAGGTTTGATGCTAGAGACCACCCTGAGGATGCCAGACATGCAATGCCCATGATTCAGGGCTGGCAAAAGCTGGGAGTGGACTGCAGCATCCAGACCCTATTAGGGATTCTCTCTCTTTTAGAAGAAATAAATGAATAAACTTAAAAAAAGTAAGCAAGTATGTATTATACCGTTGAAGCATAAGTGCTATGAAAATTAAAGCAATGAAAATGGATAGAACCTACAGGGGACAGACGTGCTATTGTGAACAGAGTGGTTAGAAGACGCTATCTCAGTCTTTAATGAAGAAGAAAACATTAGGGACATCCGGAAGAGAAGCATCCCAAGCACAGGAAACAGAAAGTGTAATTCAATCCTAGTACTTCGAAAAATGAGGAACCATCAGATGAGTGGCTCTTTGAAGATCTCTCCTCTAGGCCAGGATTCCACAAACCACAGGTCTAGAGCTGCGGGTTTTGCTAATAAAGGTTGATCAGCACATGGTCCTGCCTATTCATCCTGTCATGCATTGTCCATAGCTGCTTTCACGCTATCACAGATAGCGAGTTGCAAGAGAGGCTCTAGAACCTCCCACGACTAAAATATTTACTAATAGGTCATTTACAGAGAGGGTTTGCTATCCCTTGTTCTAGAACCTTGTTTTTGTAGCTCCCTCTTAAAACACAAAAGCTTCCCCTGCTTCCTAAGCCCTGGGTGCCTCCTCAGTCATCTATGCTTAGCCTTTTTCTACCAGGTCTTTCCCTGACACTGGAGGTAAAATGAATCCTCCTCTGAGCACCCTGTGCACACGTTAGTAGTAAGAGGTAGGGAGGGGACTCGCCGCACTCCGTCACCGTAGCTTGTTGGCACATCTGTCTCTGTGACGACCTGAAGCTATTCATCACTCTATCTCAGCTCTAACACAGCGCCAGACACAGGGTAGGTGAAGTGTTCCTAGGGTGAGGGAAAGGAAAAACTAAGTAATATCTGGCATTTTCCATTGTCACTTGTGACTTTCAAAGGAGCTTCTCATTTGTAAGGAAGACTGTTTACAGCCTTTTAATAAAATGCCTCCGGCCTTCAGTGCATTTCTTTCCATTTTCCTCTCCACGCTGAACACAGTCTGACAAGCACAGCAGCGTCCTCCATAAACTGCTCAGTCTCCAAAGCCCTGGGTTGCCTCACACTTCAACGAGAATCGAGTGACCTTGAGAATGGCGAGCCTTAACCTTCATGCTGCCTCAAAACTAGATAGGAAGGAAAGGCATGCTTTTCCCAGAGTACTCTCTTCCCAAAGAGTCTGAGCCAGGGAAGACAGAAGAAGCCTGCAGGAAAACGGAGCTGAGATGTGAAATGCCAATAGGGATGGAATTTTTGTACTGAGCCATTTTTATTCCTCATAACATTACCCCCCCCCAGAGTCTTCCCTGTAATATGCTCATGAAAATTTAAAATAACTCGAACACCATTTATTGACTTCCGACATGCACTAGGTGCTGGGTACAAAGATGAGTAAGATGCAATCCCTGCCTGAAGGCACCCACGGCCTCATCAAGCAGACACATACACAACTAGTCATTACAGCAGTGAACATGGAAAGTGCTGTCAGACAGGAACAAACACAACGCCGTGGAGTTACAGAGCGGGGATGCTAATTTTACCTGGGATGGCAGGTTCTAGGACAAGAAGCAGTGAAGAAAGGCTTTGAGGATGAAGCACCATGTTAGAGCTAGCCAGGAACAGGCAGGAGGGTTTTTCTTTGAGCAGCATCAGCAGAAACACCCGCACAGAGGGACACATGTGCTTAGCATGTTCAGGGACTGGAGAGGAAGACTGGTACGTAAGGGGAAATAGGGGGGTGCATGTCATGGTTGGAGGTGACAGCAGCAAGGAAATAGGGTTCAGAATACTTAGGGATCCTTTAGCGAAGCTAATAATAAGTTTTACTTTAAATCAATGAGTGCCAAAATTTTTAACTATAAATCCTTTTCTGTACAAAATAGTGAATGTATAGTCTCCACACAAGTATATTTATTATTTATAAGCCATGTGCATGTACTACTCTATAATTTATGTGTATATTTTAAGTCAAATGAGAAATTTAAAATGAGATCAATATTGAACACAAAGAGAAATTATGATGGTTTCTTTTCACATACCCAAGAGACCACTGCATTAGGCCTTGAGAAAACTTTGAAGGATCTAAGTTGGTGAATAAAATTATAAGGGCTGTATTTATTTATGTAAGAGAGATTTTTGGTACAGGGCATGTGCACTTGCCAGAGAGACAGAGAGACAGAGAGACAGAAAGCAAGACAGAAAGCAAAGAGAAAGCAAGAGACAATCCCAAGGGGGATGGCCATGCCGCAATCCCTTCTCCTCCAGGAGACTCCTCTTGGGATTTGGGGCACACATACACATGTGCTTGGTGTAGGCTTTAAGCCACTGGGTCTGGGACTCGAATTGCAGTAGACTACATGGGAGTCCAGAGACATAGCCATTACGCCATCTGCTGGTCCCAAGGGCAGGGCTTAAAAAACCAAATTGGGGGAGGGGGAGTCAATAGACAAGGCTGAAGTTGCATGGAATGGTTCTGTGGTCGTGGGAGCCACTTAGGGGGCTCTTCCATATAATAAGGAAAGTAGGTTCGCAGTGGCAATGGGGGCAGAGAAAAGACATCAGCCTGGGGACTGCCTGTACCTGGCTATACCAAGGTTTTCAGGCACTTAAAGAATGACAAGACATATAGTCTCTTTTTAGTTGTAGAAAGATGCATAAGCTCTTCCTCCCTAAATCTAAATCCATCATTATGCTTCTAAGGGAGCCCTATTTAATAGAAAATATCAGGGAAGGTGTGAGTGAAGATTTAACGAGGGCATTTCCAGGAAGCCAAGTGATTTCTTTCCTTTCTAAGCATCTCTGCTCATGAAGGGGAGTTTGACTCTGCTTAACCCCTGTAAGCATTACTATTTGGTGTCTGCCAGGAGATTATGCAGAGAAGGAGACCTGGAAAGAACATGGCTTTCAAGAATGACCGCTGATGGATGCAAACAGTATGATACTTCAGACATAAAGATAATCTTAGGACGTAAAGATGTTAGAGCCCAGGCTCATTTTATAGATGAGGGAGCAAAATACAAGGGAGCACATCCTCCAATCCTCAGATTCAGAGCTCATCAATATGTTGATCTTTCTGTTCTGCATCCTTTAAAATGAAAAACATCTTTCATACCTCCTATAGGAAATCTGGCATTGTCCCAAACTAGCTGCATGGTATAGAAAAAGCTATTTCTTACCAGGTTCTGGGACAAGAAGCAGTTAAGAAAGGCTCTGAGGATGAAGCACCATAGAGCTAGCCAGGAATAGGCAGGAGGATTTTTCTTTGAGCAGCATCAGCAGAATGACATAGCCAGTATGGCTATGGAATGGACATATTGGCATAGCCATATTTTGCTTCTAATGAAACAGTTTGAATGATTAGGACCTACTTTTTTTTTTTGAGAGAGAGATTTTTGCTATAGAGAGACAAGAAAATAGGAAATCACCCCCAGTGGGGATGGCCATACCATAATCCCCTTCACTTCCATTCTCAGGATTTTGGGTACACACATACACATGCACCTGGAATGAGTTTCAAACCACTCAAACTGCAGTCAACCACATGGGAGTCCAGTGCCTTAATCACAACACCACCTGCTGGCCTCACAACCTACTTCTAAAGCTTGTTCTAAGGAACTAAGAGTACACATTATAGTACACCACATAATTAGGAAGTGGTCATATGTATATGGTAGATTTAACTTTCAGGCAATCAATGAAGGTAGAAAGACCCATGGTTAGGGGCAGTAGGGATGGAGAAATTTTCTTGACTTTCATTCACAGGCAGCAAATGCCAAGCATTTACCACATGTCAGGCACTTTGGGTAGATTATCTCTCAAAAATCTCACAGACATAATTAAGGGCAACCAATATCATTGGAAATTGTTATGTAGACTAGGAAACTAAGGCATAGGAAACTGATGCTAATACGGAATTAATGAATGCTAGAGCCAGGGCTGTAGCCAGACCCCTTTGCTCTTTACACCTCCCCACTGCTAATTACCAACTGTCTTTTGAAGAAGCCTAATATGGCGATACCTCTTTCTTCCTCCTTAACTGTGATCAGCTCACAAGTACTGTGGAAATCAAGAAAACCAGAGGCCAAGAATGAACAGCAAACACTAAACAGGAGTTGAAAATCTGGCTCTTGGCTTCCTGGTACCAAAAGAGTAGAAGAGGGGAGTACAGACACTTCTATGTACATGGAGAGTCTTCTGTAATAAAACTGTCTTCACTTGGTACCAAAAAGTCTTCTCAGTTAGTCTCTTTTTCAGACACATCTGTTGGCACCCAAAATAAATGAGCAGGACAAATGATCTGGGAGAGCACAGGCATGACAGTCCCCTGACATCAGAGTCGCTGCACATGCCTCGGATCTGTCCTGTATCTCAGAGATCTATTCACCCAGTTTGGCAACCCTGGGGCATCCCCTCCGACACCACAAATCCAAACTACCTATGGATAAAATGTTATTGCTGTAAAACGCAATTTTTGTCTGTCATGTTTGTTTTCCATACCACTCACTGAGAAAAATTTGCTGAGGCAACCAGAGTATGTTCAAGTGGTAATAATACTTTCTGCAAAAGAGCCATGTCGGGCGCGAGAGCACACCCACCAGGTGACCCAGGCGACTGCAGGCCAGGCACTGTGGTGCAGGGATGCATGTACCAGGCAAGCACATACCTGCAAACTGACCCTAACTGTTCGTTCGTCTTCAGCCCCACTGCCACCACGTTCATTCAGGCCATCACGAGATCCTCCCAATAGCCTCCTCACTAAAACCCTTACTCTTTTTCTCTTCCAAAGCACACTATAGTCAAGGTAATATTTTACAATATAAATTGGAGCATGTCACTCTCTTGCTTAAATGTTCTAATAGCTTCCCATTCCATTTACAATAAAACGTCAATCCCTCTGCGTGGCCCGGAGGGTTTCGCACCATCTGCCTCCTGCCTACCGTTCCCTCATCATCTCAATTTGCTCTCTCCCTGGCTCACTGAGCTCTAGGCACATGAGTCTTCTTTCTGCTCAGATCTAAGGATCTTTGCACTTTCCTCGGCTAGGATTGATTTCTTCCTGAAGTCAGTTCTAGCCAGGCTTCAACACCACTTCATAGAGGTTTTGCCTAAGCCCCTAACTTAAATCTGCCTCCATATTCATGTTTTGTGAGCACGTTGTTTTTTGCCCCTTCATAGCACATATCCCTATTTGTAAGTAGTATCTATTCCCATTGGTCTTTTAATGTCGATTTCCCCTCTCTTGACTGTGGCCTCTGTGAAGGTGTTAGTTTTATCCATCGCGATATAGCCAGTACTCAGCAGTGCCTACCCATGTAACATAGGGAACAAACACATATTCGTTCAAGGAACTGATAGCCTGTCTCTGGGCTTCAGGTTTCCTCTATGAAATGACGGGATTGAAATTGCTGAGCGGCTCCAAGTGTAGGATCCCAGAAACCTAAATGACACAAAGGTAGAAATACATACTTTCAAGACAGACTTTCAAGTTATTTTTAGTAGGTTAGAATTGAAAACAGAGAAAGGCATAGCCATATTTTGCTTCTAATGAAACAGTTTGAATGATTAGGACCTACTTTTTTTTTTTGAGAGAGAGATTTTTGCTATAGAGAGACAAGAAAATAGGAAATCACCCCCAGTGGGGATGGCCATACCATAATCCCCTTCACTTCCATTCTCAGGATTTTGGGTACACACATACACATGCACCTGGAATGAGTTTCAAACCACTCAAACTGCAGTCAACCACATGGGAGTCCAGTGCCTTAATCACAACACCACCTGCTGGCCTCACGACCTACTTCTAAAGCTTGTTCTAAGGAACTAAGAGTACACATTATAGTACACCACATAATTAGGAAGTGGTCATATGTATATGGTAGATTTAACTTTCAGGCAATCAATGAAGGTAGAAAGACCCATGGTTAGGGGCAGTAGGGATGGAGAAATTTTCTTGACTTTCATTCACAGGCAGCAAATGCCAAGCATTTACCACATGTCAGGCACTTTGGGTAGATTATCTCTCAAAAATCTCACAGACATAATTAAGGGCAACCAATATCATTGGAAATTGTTATGTAGACTAGGAAACTAAGGCATAGGAAACTGATGCTAATACGGAATTAATGAATGCTAGAGCCAGGGCTGTAGCCAGACCCCTTTGCTCTTTACACCTCCCCACTGCTAATTACCAACTGTCTTTTGAAGAAGCCTAATATGGCGATACCTCTTTCTTCCTCCTTAACTGTGATCAGCTCACAAGTACTGTGGAAATCAAGAAAACCAGAGGCCAAGAATGAACAGCAAACACTAAACAGGAGTTGAAAATCTGGCTCTTGGCTTCCTGGTACCAAAAGAGTAGAAGAGGGGAGTACAGACACTTCTATGTACATGGAGAGTCTTCTGTAATAAAACTGTCTTCACTTGGTACCAAAAAGTCTTCTCAGTTAGTCTCTTTTTCAGACACATCTGTTGGCACCCAAAATAAATGAGCAGGACAAATGATCTGGGAGAGCACAGGCATGACAGTCCCCTGACATCAGAGTCGCTGCACATGCCTCGGATCTGTCCTGTATCTCAGAGATCTATTCACCCAGTTTGGCAACCCTGGGGCATCCCCTCCGACACCACAAATCCAAACTACCTATGGATAAAATGTTATTGCTGTAAAACGCAATTTTTGTCTGTCATGTTTGTTTTCCATACCACTCACTGAGAAAAATTTGCTGAGGCAACCAGAGTATGTTCAAGTGGTAATAATACTTTCTGCAAAAGAGCCATGTCGGGCGCGAGAGCACACCCACCAGGTGACCCAGGCGACTGCAGGCCAGGCACTGTGGTGCAGGGATGCATGTACCAGGCAAGCACATACCTGCAAACTGACCCTAACTGTTCGTTCGTCTTCAGCCCCACTGCCACCACGTTCATTCAGGCCATCACGAGATCCTCCCAATAGCCTCCTCACTAAAACCCTTACTCTTTTTCTCTTCCAAAGCACACTATAGTCAAGGTAATATTTTACAATATAAATTGGAGCATGTCACTCTCTTGCTTAAATGTTCTAATAGCTTCCCATTCCATTTACAATAAAACGTCAATCCCTCTGCGTGGCCCGGAGGGTTTCGCACCATCTGCCTCCTGCCTACCGTTCCCTCATCATCTCAATTTGCTCTCTCCCTGGCTCACTGAGCTCTAGGCACATGAGTCTTCTTTCTGCTCAGATCTAAGGATCTTTGCACTTTCCTCGGCTAGGATTGATTTCTTCCTGAAGTCAGTTCTAGCCAGGCTTCAACACCACTTCATAGAGGTTTTGCCTAAGCCCCTAACTTAAATCTGCCTCCATATTCATGTTTTGTGAGCACGTTGTTTTTTGCCCCTTCATAGCACATATCCCTATTTGTAAGTAGTATCTATTCCCATTGGTCTTTTAATGTCGATTTCCCCTCTCTTGACTGTGGCCTCTGTGAAGGTGTTAGTTTTATCCATCGCGATATAGCCAGTACTCAGCAGTGCCTACCCATGTAACATAGGGAACAAACACATATTCGTTCAAGGAACTGATAGCCTGTCTCTGGGCTTCAGGTTTCCTCTATGAAATGACGGGATTGAAATTGCTGAGCGGCTCCAAGTGTAGGATCCCAGAAACCTAAATGACACAAAGGTAGAAATACATACTTTCAAGACAGACTTTCAAGTTATTTTTAGTAGGTTAGAATTGAAAACAGAGAAAGCATTTTTTTAATAGATTAAATCTCTCATAACTATAAATCAATACTGTTAAAATTTCAATTAAGTTACAATCCAAACAAACTAGACCAATGTAATTAGTGTATTACTTGATATTCCATCAAGTAAAAGAGAACAGGAAATATTTATCAAATGTGGATAGCACACTTGATATGTGAATGTGAAAGTGTGTCACAACCCAAATTCACATTTGGAGACGCTCAGAGAGACAAGTTATACAGGTACAAAGCACTGTCTCTGTGACTGATAATGAGGGACTATGACGTGGACGCTAAGATCCCTTAAACAAAGAAATAAACCAGACAAAAGGATGGAGACAATGCTCTCAAGGGTGGCTGCCCTGGATGCAAACACTCATGTGCCCGGAGCCTGTGTGCTTCTCTCATGGCCAACTCCAAGAATATACATCAGGATTTAACGTCACAGAGACTGATCGATCCATAACTAAGGATTCTCCCAATCCTTACGGAGGATGCCAGTGGATTTTAATAACCTATTTTTTAAATTGTGGAACAGTTTCCCATTTATATGTGCCACACCCTATTAAAAAAAGATACCATATGTCAGCAAGTAAGCATTGTTAAATGACATATGTTTCTCTGGGAGAATAAACATTAAAAGGTACACTGAATTTTATTTATGGGTTATAGAATCAAAAATACAAAAAAAATCATTTTTTGCTTAATGTTTCAAAATCTTGCACTTTATTGAAAAAACTATTTCATTTTAGAATTTGTGTTTCTGTTCTGATGAGGAGATAAGAGAATAAATTTAAAACTCTTTGCAAGGATGTATCCACACATAATCTATTAGCATGTTTTTATTGTCATAAATGAGAAAGCAAATTAGTTATAATGTTTATAAGAGTTTCTTTTTTAACAGATATTGAGGGTCTAAAAACTTTCTATGTGCCACGTAAGAATTTTGATCAGCGATTTCAATGTATGGTTTGGTGAAGATTCTTTTAATTATAGTTTTTAGATTTATTATAATTTTTCCTATCCATTAACTGTCTCATTTCTTTAAATTCTCTTTTCAGTTTAAAGTATTTCAAACATGCAGAAAAGATAGAGCTTAAAAATAACACTCAGTAGCGTTAATAACAAACCAGGAACTACTGAGTGATTTTTTTAATAAACAATTATTCTATTTTTTTAACTTTCATTTATTATTCATTTATTTATTTATTTATTTTAATCTGACTAGAGAGGAACAGAGGGGGTGGGGGAGGAGATAAGCGAGAAAGCAAGCCACCAGATCTGGGACTTGAACCACAGTCAGCCATGTGGGAGTCCAGCACCCTTAGCTGCCACACCACCTGCCAGTCCCACTACTGAGTGATTTTTAGGCATAGTCTTTACTTGATAGATCTTTGCTACAGCTCTGTGAGGTTAGTATTCTTACAGCTGTCCTCATTTTATGCAGGATGAGACTGAAGCACAATGAAGTGAAGTAACTGCCAAAGGCCCCACATTTCTAAGTCAGAGGGCTGAGAGGATGTGAGCCCAGGCAGTCCAACTCCAGAACCCACAAGCAGACCACCATTTTCACTACCTCTCCAATATCCATGTGCTTGCCATCCAAATAGAATGAATATTAGCACTTTGCATAACTTTTCAAATCTTTCTACTGGATGAAAATACGATAGCCATCTCCTTAATTCCAATCCTGTACTTCTCTACCACACCCAACCGTATTTCTGAATTTGGGATGTCGCACTGCTACTCATAGTTCTGCTCCTTTACTCCCCTGTGTGTACAAGAACAGCGCAGTGCAACGGTATGTATTGTAAGCTGTTACCTAAAAACAATCATGCTGTACTTAGTATTCGGCCACTTGATGATCTCATTCAAAATGCTGTTATGATCACATATGTGGATCTTGAGTTTTCACCTTACAAGTCCCTTAATAAGCAGCTATGATCATTTTGCATTCATTACAATTTCTGACCTGACTGTCTGATGTCCACTATCTAGCTGCGTTTTCCATTCATCATGCAATTCTCTGCTTCTTTACTTTATCCTTCTGTTCTATTAATTTGGTTTAGTTTACATATTCTCCCTCCAATTTTTGCCCTTATGCTGCTTTGGAAATTAGTTTTACTTCTATTATTTTAGTGATTACTCTTGACTATTGAACAGAAATGTATACTTGAATGAAGTCCAAGTGTAACTGTTATCACTATGTTCCTATCAAAGCATAGACACCTCAAAACTCTGAAATCCACCCACTCCTACTACTGCCTACTGCTTTAGTTTTAGCTTCCTTTTAATCTCACGAGACTTGTCATAATAAGGTATTTTTCTTTCCTTACAAAAGATGTACTAATATTTATGATTCTTCTTACTCACCATTTCATCTTTCAACTCCTCTTTCCCCCATATTCCATCTCCTCTTTGTGAACAAATACATAAGGTCTCTAGGAAGTTACCATTTCTCCGTGTGTGCCATGACGTTTGCTTATTTCTGTCTCTGTCGTTAGCTGGATATGCAACATCAAAATAATGCTTATTCCCTCCACATTCTGAAGACATTACCTCATCACCTGCTAACAACTATTGCTATCAAGGCCAAGTCTGCAATGAAGTTACGTATCTTTCATTTATAATTAATCTGACTTTTCTCTTTGGCCACCTTTCAGATATTCCATCTTCGTCATAATGTGGTTTGACCACAACAGCTCAGGGCGCAGTCTTTTCGTTTTGTTTCTAAGAATCCACAGTATGGACACAGGCCACAGGAACTTGGAGCTCTGTAAATTCTCCACCCTAATCTCTTCCATTACACACGCCTTATCATCGTCTCATCACCTTTTTCAGAGGTACGATAAAACACATGTTGGAGCTTCTCTTTCTATGCTCCATAGAACTCAAACATCTTATCCAGTATTTGCCACCTATTAATCTCTCAGAGAGGCATTCTGAGTGGTGATATATCTGATTTTCCTCTCAATTCTACTGTTTTCTTTTCTATCATGTATAGCCTAATTTGAGTACGCACACAGATGTTCTTTCTTAACATTGTAATCACTATATAATTATTTTTAGATTTAAAAAAAAAATCTGTCTTTTCCCCCACTCTTCCCTGCTGCTGCTTTGTGGTTTCTGTTTCTTTTAATTAATAAATATTTTAAATATTCTTTTTATAAAAATGTATTTCAGATTTATCTAATATCTAGAAACTTAAGGGTATGAAGTCTTCAATGTATTGTGTTTTCCTCTCCTTTTTAATGGTTTATATCCTTGTGTGGTTTCAAGTACTAAACTGAAATTTTCTTCAGAGTTGTCTGTGCGGCCCTGGATCATGAAACCCATGGGTAGTTTTTACATTGGGCTCTGGAATAACTCTGTGGACGTCGCCAACCGCAGAGAAGAACAGTAACATCTCCTGCTGGAATTCCAGCGTAACTTGGAGAGCCAGATACTAGACTGCCGGGGACCAGCCTCGGCGTGGGTGGGTTACTTCGACGAAGGCGGCGAAGGTGAACAGAAGACAGAGGCCTCGATGCCTTTTTATGCACGTCCTTTGCCGGACACCCCTCAGAGGTCGCCCTCTGAGGAGTGACAACTGCTAGGAATTATCGTGCCTTTTTATTGAAAATGTGTTACATACATACAAGTAAATGGGAGAGGGGCTAGTGTTTCAATTAACAGCTCATAAAGTTTTTAACAATAAAGAACATAGATTTTATTTAGGGTTGGATTAAGGGTGGGTCTAGTGCAATTTTTATTTAGGGGTGGATTAAGAGTGGGTCTAGTGCAGTTTCTCAATTGTAGGTGGGTCTCCATGGAATGCAGTATGGATTTTAAGAATGATACTTATACAGTTTTGTAGGGATCTATAACTTAATTTGAGGAATCCTAATATATTTATCTATTTCACTTGGAGAGGGCAGAGGTGTCTTGGGCCAGTTTTGGCCTAATCCTATTTTAGGTAAAAAAAGGATTAAGTTTACCTTAAATGTATTTTGAAGGGCCTTCCAAAGGTCAAGATTACTTCTGCCTAGAAAAAACTTCAGCCCACCCTCTATTGTGACCACAGAGATAAAGCATTGTAATTAATAATAAGTGATCAGAGCAAAGGGGAGCGGTCGGGGGACTTCCTAAAAAATTTTATCGTACACTCAGGATGTATAAGAGCTATGTAATTTTTTTACAGTAGTATATTGGAGAGTCAGAGGGGGGTTGCTTCCCAATAAGGCTGCCACAGTTTCTAGAGCAAATAGCAAACAGCCTTGCTGACATGCTAATTGACCCAAGCTTTTTTCCAAGGTGGGGGGGGGGGCACACAACAGTGGTCTTGCCATCATGTTAATCCGACTAAAAGCGGAGCTCAAAGGTCGGGGGGCTCAGACAGATCCTGGGGCCTCACCGGGTCGGACTCCTCCACTAGACTGCACTCAGGTGTAGAATTCCTCACAGGCAACACTTTCCACCCACTGCCCTAGGTGGGCAGTAAAGATGCTTTCAGTTTTCCTTGGCAGGTGGGAAGTTTCTCTAAATTGCTGTTTGTCAGAAGAAGCAGGGCCTCTAATACGGGTCCCTGCCTGTCTTACACAAGCCAGAGGCCTCATCTCCTGGGTCAGCATGAGGGCTCACCCTCCGTGTCCAACCACTGCTGCCTACATCCGGTTCTGATAATCCCCCCCTGAAGCACAGGAAATCAGTTCTTGTTCATCTCTACGAATATAAATTCCCTCTTCATTTCTGGCACCTGGAGATTTCCTCTCTTCGGTTTGGAGCTCAGTCATGCATTTCATATTTCGCCGTTACAGTAGACGAGTAGATACACCTATGTTAAATGGGAGGCAGAGGGCTTTTGTCATGGCTCAGATTATAACAGCAAATTCTTCTTCATGTGAAGTCTTATCACTTCAGCATCAGTGTTTCTTATACTTCCTGTCTTTAACAAATAGCACACTATAGAGATAACATTAAAACTGGATAATATTCAAAATGATCACTGTGGTTAGAACAGTACAAATGGGACGTAAACGAAGCATGTCTTGAGTGACTATGTCAAGAACCCACCTGTGGGACCAGCAGTTAGTGTAATGGCTATGTCACTGGACTCCCATGTAGTCGACCACGGTTCGAGTCCCGGGCCTGGTGGCTTAAACTCACGCTAGGCACATGTGCGTGTGTGCCCAAGATCCCAAGAGGAGAATGGAGGAGAAGGGATTGCAGCATGGCCATCTCCACTGGGGGGTGATTTCTCACTTTCTGTCTCTCTGTCTCTCTCTGTCTGTCTGGCGAGTGCACGGACCCTATAGCAAAAAAAAAAAAAAAAAAAAAAAAAAAAAAAAACCCTCTCTGAAAAAAAGAAAAAAAAAATAAAATAAAGAACCCACCTGTCTGATCTCCTCTAAGAGCCAAGTATTCAGTAACTGAGAGTCAGGTACTATGTAAGGACCTGGGGGTAGAGTTTGAAGGACATGTAACTAACAAGTTACATTAAATATTAAAGGAAACTTTTTAAAATAATATGTTCTATTGATTGAAAGAGAATAATATATGTAAACATCTATTTTCCTAGAGGACTACAAACCACAGTTAGGGAAAGCTGCTCTCGTTCTCTCCTCATACTTACAAGGAAGGGAATAGAACCCTCGTGCAGAATAATTACTTTTCCACTATCACACATACATCTGAATTGGATCAGATCACTTTCTCCAAAATATTAAGGTAGAAGGTGCAAGTCATGGCCACAACTACTTTTGCAGTCAGCAATCTAAATGTGTAAACTCTACATTACTGATAAACATCATTGTAGTAGACTTAAATTGAAGTGTGCAAAAGCAACCAAGAAGACATTCTCTTTTTCATTTTGGCAAACTACTCTTTAAGAACATTCTCTGACAAGTTTACATTCTGATTTACAAAATTAACATTTATTTGTGCTTTTCTTATTTTTAATCTTTCCTCCAACTCCACAAAGTCATAAACTTTTCAAGTGGCTTCAATAATTCATGCCTATCTCTTCCAAATGACTATGCAATACGTGACCACGGATGGCCATTTAATAAATATATGAATAATACAAATGAAAACATATTCTAAGGCTAACCTAGTAAAATGTCCAAAATGTCTCTTTGTGGGGGGCAGGAGATATATGAGAAATCTCTATACCTTCCATTCAATTTTTCTGTGAATCTAAAACTACTCTAAAATACAAAGTCTGTTTTTAAACAATCCAGACAGTTTCAGGGGCACAGGAGGAGGTTTGCTAAGATGCAGTGCTGGGAACTACATGGAAGGGGGCGGAGTTGGTGTCCTGGATCTCCCAGACCATGCAGGTGTACCTGTGATTCCACCTGCCACAGAGTTGCAGGGAGGATCATGGTGTAAGGTCACTGTCAAGGGTGTGTGTGTCTCCTCTTTCTCTCGTAAAGGAAGTTAATGAATAAATAAACTTACATCTCTGTCTCTCTCCATTTGTATGCTAACAGCTGCAATGTAAATAGAAAAAAAATAAGGACATGAGGCATACTAAAAAGCTCTCAGTCCATCTGAAAGTCTTTGTTTTATTTTTTATATTTTAAAGAGATATTTTTGCTACAGTACACGTATGCTTGCTGGAGGGACAGAGAGAGACAGACAGAAAGAGAGAAATCACCACCCAAGGGGGATGGCCATGCCACAATCCCTTCTCCTCTCAGGATTTTGGGTACGCACGCACATGGGCCTGGCATGAGTTTTAAGCCTCCAGAACCAAGATTTGAACCAAGATTGACGATGTGGGAATTTACAACATAACCATTATGCCATCTCCCGGTGCCCCTTCTGAAAAATCTCTAACGAAGCAATGAAACTTTAATTCCTGCTTTCCAGAATGCCATGGATATTTCTCACGCATACACGCATGTACATGTATGCACACTTACATGCATAAATAAACAATTGTGGATTTTTTTTTTGTCTTATGTATTTTAGGATACTACCTTATTTACCAGTTTAACAATGTTATTGACGATTTCTAGTCCCTGTACTTTGGGATCAAGTCTCAGGAGAAACCAGTAGAAAGAATATTACGCTATGAGTCAGAAGCCTGGTCCTATCTCTGCCACAGAGAAATTCACTTTTTTTTCATGTAGGATTAAAAGAGTTGGGTCATCAAGGCTTTTTTAAGCGCTTCTATACTATGGTTTTAAAACAATAACTGTGGCAAGAACAAGGCTCTTCCCTGTGATTGTATTATGTTTTAGTTATTGGGTATCATAAAATACCCAGAACTGAAAAGACTTGGGGCTAGCAGGTGGCATAGTGGTTAAGAGCTTTGGACTCCCACATGGCCGACCACAGTTTGAGTCCCGGACCTGGTGGCTTGCTCGCTCGCTCTCTCTCTCTCTCTCTCTCTCTCTCCCTTTCTGGAGAAATTAAAAACAAAAACAAAAAACAAAAACAAAAAAAAGAGACCAGCAGTTGGCATAATGGCTATGTTGCTGGACTCCCACGTAGTCGACCGCATTTTGAGTCCTGGACCTGGTAGCTTAAACTCACGCCAGGCACTTGTACGTGCATGCCCAAGATCCCGAGAGGAGAATAGAGGAGAAGGGACTGTGGCATGGCCATCCCCCTGGTGGGGGGGGTGATTTCTTGCTGTCTCTCTCTGTCTTTCTGGAGAGTGTGCATGCCCTATAACAAAAAACAAAAAACAAAAAAAAAATTCAATCTGTGTTTTACTCATAGCACATTCCAATTTGACCTAGCCACATTTCAAATACTCAAAAGCCACACGGGGGAACCAGCAGTTAGCATAATGGCTATGTCGCTGGACTCCCACTTAGTCGACCGCTGTTCACGTCCCGGACCCGGTGGTTTAAAACTCACGCCAGGCACCTGTGCGTGCGTGCCCAAGATCCTGAGAGGAGAATGGAGAAGGAATTGTGGCATGATCATCCCCCTTAGGGGATGATTTCTCGCTTTCTGTCTCTATGTCTCTGTCTGTCTGGCGAGCGCACGTGCCCTATAGTGAAAACCTCTCCAAAAAAAGAAAAAGAAAAAAGAAAGAAAGAAAAGCCACATGGGAGTGGCTACCATATTTTAGGCAGGGCAGCTTCAGAATCCCACACAGAATGACACAGTTTGAGCCCTGACTTGGAGTTGTAAGGTCTGGCTTGGATTTCTCTTTCTACCTCCACTTAAACTACAATGTCAGCTTTACCCAGTATTCAACAGTGGGGGGGAAAAATGAGACTATTATGCAAGACAAGGTCATGTGAATGCACAGATTTCAGAGTAGATAAAGAGGCCAGTGATCTAACTCAGGAGCCACCAAATGATAGGCCACAGGACGAAATCAGCCCCAAGCTAATTTCTATATAGCATGTAAATTAAAAACAAAAACAAAAAACAAAAACAAAAAAAAGAGACCAGCAGTTGGCATAATGGCTATGTTGCTGGACTCCCACGTAGTCGACCGCATTTTGAGTCCTGGACCTGGTAGCTTAAACTCACGCCAGGCACTTGTACGTGCATGCCCAAGATCCCGAGAGGAGAATAGAGGAGAAGGGACTGTGGCATGGCCATCCCCCTGGTGGGGGGGGGGATTTTCTGTTCTCATTTTCTGTCTCTCTGCCTCTCCAGCAAGTGAACGCGTCCTATGGCAAAACCTTTTACAAATTTTGTTTCAAAGATTAAATGATGTATTTGGGGCTGGCAAGTGGCATGGTAGTTAAGGACACTGGACTCCCACATGGCTGGCCACGGTTCAAGTCCTCGACCTGGTGGCTTGCTTTCTCACTTTCTCCCTCTCTCTCTGTCCCTCTCTGGT
>NW_006201094.1:366577-389574 GCF_000334495.1 Tupaia belangeri chinensis
TCCCAAATTAAAAAAAAAAAAAACCCTCAAATACTACAGTGGTACAGTGGTATGTATAAACAGACTTTGACACATCTCAGTTCTTAGGGGAAAAAATAACCAGAAATTAAATGGATTTAAATTAAAGGCTGTGCCAGAAATACCAAGAACACTAAGTCAGTTCCAACTTTGAGCAATAATAATTAATATACACTAATAATTAAGTGGGTGATGTGTAGTTTCAGCTCCAGTTGCCCACACTTCCCTTTCTTGTCTCATTATTAAGAATTACAATCGACTGTGCTGCAGATAAACCTTTAGGCCAAGCATATTTCATCTATTTGCTTAATGGCCTGACATCTGTGTGGAATTCAGAGTTCTGGAACTTCACATTGGCTGTGAGATAATTTATGGCAACATCTTTCACATCAGGAAAACTCTCAGGCTGTTTCAAAGCTTGAAACTCTATCAAGTTTCATTTGCTTAAATAAAAACACACCAAGCCACATTCCAGAATCTAGCAAATAAAAAAGAGATGGTGGCTTTCACAGTAGCTATTCACAAGGAAAATAAATACCCTAAACTACAAAACACGACGAAAAGGTCATAATGGTGTTGTATCAAAAACGCCGTTCATGTCCAGAAATGCCACTTTACTACCTCACTTAAGATAGTGAGGTGGCAAAAATAACTCAGGGGAATTGGCTCCTAGTTATCCAATAAGCAACAGAGAACTTCTTAGACTTAGCACAACATTGTCAGAGGCTGCTAATTTATTTCACCAGAATGGTGTCCTTGTCCCTTGCGGTCTAGTAGGAAAAGAATCTTGTGTTCCATACCTCAGGGAAGTGCTACCCACTGGTAATATAATGCAAGCTAAGCTGTACAGGTAATTTGAACTTTTCTAGCAGTCTTTTTTTTTTTTTTTAAGGATTTTTTTGGCAATAGAGCATATGCACTCACTGGAGAGAGACAGAGAAAGACAGGGAGGGGAAAGTGAGAATGGGTCCGAGACTGAACCAAGGTCGACCTCGTGGGAGTCCTACGCCTTAACCACTACTCCACCCACTAGACCCTGAACTACCTTTAACGTGCTCAAAAGCCAGGTGTAGCTGTGGCTACCATAGTGGACACCACAGCCCTAGATGGTTGCACATCTTAACAGGTGTTTTCTCCAAATAGCTCCTAATTGCCTGCTATATCGAGCACTAAATTACCTCAGTGATTCATAATATAAAACTGAAAATAACAAGCTACAGATTACTAAAGACCACATGTGTTCTGAAAAAAAAAATGCATATCAAAGGAAGGCACAAGATAGGAATTATACCCTAAACCTGCTGCCTGCTTGCTTTCCTCCCTTTTACCCTTACATTGATCTTTCCCTGCACCAGCACCCTGGCCTTGGTACTATGCCAAGGAATACAGTTGAGAACCAGACAGTTATGGTCACTGTCTTCATGAAGCTGACCCTTTAGTGGGAGAGAGAGAGAACTTCAATAAATAATCCTACAATTAATTAATTACAAATATGACAAGTGTTCTGAAGTCCTGGCTACTTATTATAATGGGTAGACCTTTCCTAGTCTCCAGTGAGTCAAAAATGGCTTCCCTAAAAAACTTTGAAGACAATTTTGAAATAAAAAAGAAAAGTTTGCTAGAAGGAGCAGGTAGTTAAGAAATATTTCACACAAGGATAGAAAAGATTCAAAGGCAGAAGAACTTTGTTGAATTTAAACAACTCTGTTTAGATAGTGTTTACTGACTAAGAATATGGAAGGTGATCCAAAATGAGTCCAAATCATTCAGAATGTTGCCGGCCACGGTAGATAAAAGTGTGAAAATGCTATTGTCTGGGATCTGGATGAAAAAGCAGAAGACATTGAAAGAGAAACCTAGAATAAAAACTTCTTATTGCACTTGCCCAACCAAACACTGACACAGCAGTCCATCCACACCAGAAGCTGGCCATCCCTGTTCCTAGCTTTGCCAATAGTATGGAACTTTAACCACACAGCTGTAAAAAGCTAAACAGCGCTGCAGAAATCTAGCCTTTGATTTTACCTACCTTTTATCCAAGGATATTAGCCTCTTTTCCCATACCAATTATTAGTATGGTCTTCTTCCTTATTGCCTATGTCAGTGATGAAATACATTTCTATTAAAAGCAAAGTAAAACGTCACCCAAACAAAACAGCTGGTCTACCCAAGCAATAGCATTATTTTTCTCCTTTGCTATTAGTAACCTAAACTAAGTAATAAACCAAAAGGTTAGTCTAAACAAATTATTATGTAACATTCATAGTCCATAATTAAGCATTTATTAAGTAGTTATTAAGCTTGGATTACAAAAATTACTTGTAGAAGGAATAACTATATTTTGAACTTCTGACTTTTCTGAGGAGTAATGGAAAGTAGGTGAAAAGTTTAAACATAAGAATGACATAAGCTAACCTAAATTTTAAAAGGTCCGTAGAAACTGCTGGAGAGAAAACAGGAGGATGGGCAGGGAGATAAATTAGAAAGTAACAACTTAACAACAGTAGACCAATCAAAAGATGACAGTGACTTGAATTAAGGAGTGTTGGTAAAGTCAGAAAACAGTTCAGGCTGTAGTACTGCCTCAACTTATTAACTGCATGTGGGCAGAGAAGGAAATGCGGGGCGGGCAGCAAAAAAGAAAGTGGCAGTATGCAGCCATGACACAGCCGGAATTTTATTAGGGTAGATCAGATCAGATCCTTAACTGGCCCACCTCCCAGCATGGCACATGTGCACTCACACATGTATACACACACACACACACACACACACAGAGGAGTCGAACTTCTCTGAGCTAACGAAGATACTTTTCTTCTGAGCTCCTGTGATCACTGAGTTTGGCATGCCTCTGTAGAGTCGTAAGAGAGCACTGGGAAGCCACGTGTTCTCCTTGTATCCCTGCTCTGGTGTGCACCCTCTGCACCATTCACGTGCTACTGTGACTGTACGGTGAAGGTAAAGGGCGAACTGAAAACAATTGCAACCAGCCAAAAAAAAATGCTGAACCCAGAAAAATCTCTGTGCTCAGACCTCCCTTAACATGTCAAATATGATTCTAAGGTTTGTGCTTTAAACAACAACATGGAGGGTGGTGGCATTATTTGAGTAAGGGAACATTAGAAGAGTAACCGATTATGGAGTAAATCTACAAATCCATTTAGAACATTTTCAGTTGGAGGCACGAAGTTGAAGTTACATGTTAAGAGAACTAATGTAGTAGTTAGTTTTTGAGAAATAAAGCCATGAGAGTACATTGTGCACGCTTAGTATTTGGTATTTAAAAGGTAAACCAATTGAGGAGGCTGAGGGGAAATCAGAAAAACGAGAAGAGAATAATATTTCAAAAGGAAGGATTGACCAACAGTGGTAAATTCTACCAAGAGTCACATCAACGAAGATCGCAACGTATCCACTAGAGTTAGTAGGTTGGAAGTCATTCGAAGTGGAGGCAAAGGCCCTTTAGTTCACGTTGACTATAGAAGTCAGATTTGAAAGAAATGAAGTGTTAGTGAAAGGTGAACAGCTGAAAGTAAATATAGAGAAGTGTTGAAAGGCTGAGCATTAACACAAGGAGAAGCAGGTGCTCTTTCAGTCTCGAAAAGGATCAAGGATTGTGAGAAGGTTGTTTGAGGTTTTATAAAGATTTGAGCATGTTGAATTGAAAATAGCGTAGTAAGAACCCAGGAGAGGGGTTAAAGGGCATGTGCAGCCCCTACAAAGATGGGAGGGGATGAGATGTAAGACACAGAAGATTAGGCTGGTCTCAGCCAAAAGGAAGAACAATCCTCACTGTAACAGAAACGAAGGATGGCACAGATGTCCATTTGCTTATTAATTGTAAGAGTTCTTATATACACACACACAAATATTTCTCCGACTACACTGAGCATCTGCAAGAATGACTTGACTCCTCGGCCACCACAGGTTTCCCAAGGCTGCAGGAGTGCCATTCACAGATGATTATGTGAGTGATGCACCCCTGCAACTGGGCAAAGCACCATCTGCACGGAGGGCCAGTTACCTCTGTGTTCCTACAGCAAGCAAAAATGACAAAAAGGGACTGTCTCAAGAAACAGGAAACTTGACTCGGTTCCTAACTCTGTCCCTCTCATTCTAGGTGAGTCACTTACTTCTCTGTTTTGCAGTGTCCTCACTAGTATAGAGAAGCAAATACATGATAGATAGATAGATAGATAGATAGATAGATAGATAGAGATAGATAGATAGATAAATAGGATAGATAGATGATAGATAGATAGAGACAGAAAAAATTGATTGGGAAAGAAGGGAGAAGAAATAGATTTTTTTTGAGAGAGAGAGGTTTTTGCTATAGGGCGTGTGTGCTCGCCAGAAAGACAGAGAGACAGAAAGCGAGAAATCATCCCCCGGGGGATGGCCACGCCGCAATCCCTTCTCCTCCATTCTCCTCTTGGGATCTTGGGCACGCAAGCACACATGCCTGGCGTGAGTTTAAGCCACCAGGTCCAGGACTCAAACCGTGGTCAACTACATGGGAGTCCAGCGACATAACCATTATGCTAACTACTGCTGGTACCCAAGAAATAACTTTTCAGGAAGCATATGCAAGATATGGCAATGAAAGGGCTTGTCATATTTAAATGAATTTTGGTGTGACCTTAGCAATAGGTGCATACACTGTACTGAGACTATACATAATATATCAAACATTTCATTACCCCTGAATTCTTCAGCTAGTATTCATTTTATCATGGCATCATAATATATCCTAAATCTATGTAGATTTCTTTTTTAATTTAAATAATATTTTTACATAAATGTCCTATTTGTTTCACAAAACACCATTTTAAGATAGGTATTACTCTGGGGCCAGCCTGTAGCAAGGGGGTTGAGGCACTGGACTCCCACATGGGTGACAGCACTTTGAGTCCCAGACCTGGAAGTTGCTTTCTCACTCTCCTCCCATCTACCTCCTCTCCTGTCTCTTTCTGATGAGTGCATGTGCTCTGTAGCAAATTACAAAACAATAATAATAATAAATAAAATTAAATAAATGATTCTAAAAAAAGATAGGTATTATTCAAAACTATCTCTAGTATTTGTAGGGCCTCAGGGCAAGAGAACAAATGGAGACACGTGTGCGATATGTCTGATATTTAATTTTATAAATCAAGGTAACTGTCCAAAATAAAAGTTCAGTTTTACTACTTGAAAATTAAACTTTCCTAATTCAAATGGAAGTCTTGGGCTCCTCAGAATCTTCCACAAACAGGAAAGCACTGGGAGAGAATCACTCCACTGTGCATAGGTCCAAGACGTCTTCTCCTCCCATCCCAGGCTCTAGCCAACCAGCCAACGTCACTGCCTCCTATCAACTCACGTGGGCGTGGAAGTTCATGTGCCTCCCACAAATAGCCTTGATGATGTTCTGACAGAGGATCCATATCCCTCTGCAATGCAATCTGCCCTTGGAAGTAGGACCAGGAAGAGTCCTGCACAACTCCTGAAAGAGGGCTCAGTGACATTTGTATAGGGACTTCTGGTGTACCTGTTCCACAGAATGTGGTATAGAATGACAAAGGGCAGTCTCCAGGTGAATATACTCCTTTATGCTCTTGGGTTCCTTCCTCCATGGAGAAGGATATGCCTGGAGGTAGGATGAAACGGAGTCCAGGGCAATGACTCTGCCTCAGAATATAAGGAGTTGTTTTTAAACTGTTTTAACATTAAGATAACTGGAACTTAAGCTAAGCAACCTTTAGCCCAATTACTAGAAATTGATAAGCTTTCACTATGGGGTAAATAAATGAAGAATAGATGACACATACCACAGGGACATTGTGTAATTACAAGCACACGCTTCTCTTTCTGTCTCCAGAGCTGATTTCGTAGTTCTCTGCTGACTTAAATGCACACTGCTCTGTGTGTTAATCATGGTTGTGAATACTCTTCTTGATAGCTCATTAACTCACACATTTATATTTATGTTAATGTGTTAGTATACACATGAATATGCACACACAAACATAATACACACTAGCATCGGTGTATCCGGAGATACACTGATTATCTTAATCTTAAATACAGTTTGCAGAAATTACTAGTTACGTCTCATCGTCTCATTTTATTATTTGATCTTCCCACACAAATTTCACCAGTTAGAAGGTCTGATTGGTTTATGACTTAGGCATGCAATGCTTACAAGCCTCACCCTCTAAAGCAACATATGAATCGCTCATCAAAATTACTTTTCTTAAAATAAAATAAAATAAAATAAAACCATGAAAAAATTACTTTTCTCGTTTTCTTCAATTTATTATATATACAAAGTTCTATCACCCAACTTAATCCAGAAGAATAAAAATATACATCAAAGCTAAAAGAAGACTCTGATAAAATCATTATTAATGTGATTTATATTATATTTCTGTTTTTCCTCCTATATACACAGCAATGTTTGAACAGAAACAGAGAAATGTCTAAAGGACATAACTTTTAAATTAGCAATTGAGTAGATATGGAAATAAAATTATTTCTGACATATCCAATAAAGAAGCAACTGGAAGAGGGAACTTTGAATAATGGAAAGAACATTGGAATTAAGATCAAAAGCCGGAGGTAGGAATGGTCAAAAAGAGTCTAAAGTGTATTGAGCACCTACAATATTCCGGGCACAGGATTAATGCCTTCATGTACATTACTGGTACAAGTGTCAATTGGGGCCAGCAGATGGCATGGTGGTTAAGGTGCTGGATTCTCACATGGTTGACCACAGTTTGAGTCCCCGATTCGGTGGCTTGAAAATCACTCCAGGCATGTTCGCAAGTATGCCCAAAATCCCGAGAGGAGAATGGAAGAGAAGATACTGTGGCATGGCCATCCTCCCGGGGGGTGGGGGGGACCTCTCACTTTCCCTCCCTCTGTCTCTCTGTCTCTGGCAAGCATATGTACCCTATGGCCAAAAACACCTTTAGAAAGAAAGTGTCAAACTTTCCATAAGGTTGACTAACTTTTCTGGTGTTATTTTAGCTATAATGTCAATATTTCCATGAATAACATTGTAAGTTACAATAATATAAATTTGAAAAGGGGCAAAGATCTACTACATTGTGTTTAAGAAAGAGTATAGAAAAATATCCCAGGTATTCCTGTCTCACTCGTGGTATCCCTGCCTAGAAAATCCTACAATCATATTCAGACCCCATTATTGGTGAATCATAATGCGCCCTGGCATGCCTGCATATAGAAATACCCTACAGAGCAGCTGCTTAATACCATATGGTGGTATCTCTAAGGGGACACTTGCACGACACTTTCTAGTTGGCCCTTTTGTGATTTCACAGAATAGATGTAACATGTGTGAGACCAGTTAGGAGCAACCAAAAGCTGAGAATTTTAAGGTTAAAATGAACAAAAAGTATACCTAACCATCTATTTAGATGATTAAATATTCCAAAGATAACATTCTTTTTTTAAGGTTCAGAGAAGGAAAATGGTTTATTAATAAACTAATTCAGAAAGCCAAGTCAGCTTGATTAATCTTCGACACACTTTTAAAAAATGGATCTTATTTTATGTCTCATTTCATTCTTTCAATAAATCAGGATAGTTATTTGCAATAAATAAAGTAATAAAACAGACTTTGATGCTTTATTATAGCTACTCTTGATCATTTTATGTCATTGAAAATGCATAAAACCAAGTATTTATGAAAATAAGAAAAGCCCAATAGAAATCCAATCAGTGTATTGGAATGTCAATTACAGAAAATGAATCATTAGAGGAAATTAGGATTTACACTGCACTTTATTTGAAATGTGTGGAGTTATAGATAGCGACATATGTTGCATGGTTCTTTTGTTTTTAGGTCTGCCTTTGCTTATAGTGTAAGGAAAACTAATGATGTGCCAGGTATTGTGCCAGACATCGTGGGAGTGAAAGTTAGAAATCAGATATGGGGCCTTGCCTCTGTGGTAGCATGCACACTGCAGTGCTGGAAGCCACATGGCTGACCACAGTTTGGATCTGCCACCCTAGTCAACCTAAAGCTGGGTGCATGCACACATGCTCAGAATCCAGGCAAAGGCCTAGGCACATGCTTTCATGAGTATTTTTTAAAATGAAGTGACCAAATCCTATTGAGTGAAGGGTGCATATTTCTCAGTCTCTCTCTCTTGTGTTGTGTGCACATGCTATCATGAATATTTTTTAAAAATGAAAGAAGTTCTTTACTAATAATCATAGAACTTTAATACAGTCATAAATGGGAGAGTTGGAGATAAAGGAAATATGGAAGATAAAAAATTTTAAGTTGGGCCAGCCAAACTGAATGCAACAAAACTGATCCCACTTGGCCAAACAGAATCCCAAGCCTGTCGACCTGATGCTGGGTATGAACACACATACCCAGAATCCTGATGGGTCAGGGAACTGGTGGAAAAAGGATTGCGATGTGACCAGAGACCATTGCAGGTTTCTCTCTTTCTCTCCCTCTCTTTCCTTATTTTCTATATCTATGTCTCTCTCATCCATTGACATTGCCCTCTGGCATTAATTAACTCAAAAATTAATACAACTTGTTTTTCAAACTGAAGATATCATAAGTTTATATTTTAAAAATAGTTCACACTTTTAAAAGCAACTTACTCTATTGATACCAGACTATGGAATAGTAAAAATAAATCTTCAAGCTTGAAAAATATATTTTAAAAGACATTCTTTTTTTTTAACTTCATTTATTTATTTATCTTAATTTGACCAGAGAGGGGCAGAGAGAGAGAGAGAGAGAGAGGAGAGAGGGAAAGTAAGAAAGCAAGCTGCCAGGCCTGCAGTAGGAGTCCAGAGCCCTTAACCATCATGCCACCTGCCAGCTCCGACATTCATTTTTTAAAAAACTGAAATGTGTGGAAAAAAAGAAAACAAAATGAGCAATAGCTTTCAGTTATGTCTTAGGAAATATAATGCAGTGTCAAAACTTTGTCACCTCTTTCCTGACACTGATGTCTATGATATCAAATAATTGAAAAAAAGAAGGCAAAAAATAAGAAGGTAACGAAAGTAACCATGGGAAAAAGATGTTATAATAAAACGGTATTGGACAAATTGAACGAATTTATTAACTTGACGAATGTGAAAAGACTTAAATCAACAACACATATTCCACAATTTTCCCTAAGGGCCTGGGACAATCTGCACAGAGCATTTCCTAAGGGGAAGGTTGGGACTTGCTTACATCTATTTTCATACTATTCTTTCAGTTAGAACGCTTCCTTTTTTTCTATCCTATATTTTACAAAGAAAATTAAGCATTCTTAGTCTTTAGTGTTTAATCGTTTAGTAAAATAAAAAGAAATAAAAAGTAAAAATGTAGACCAATTCTACTTCATTTGGATTCTACTTCAAATTCATTTTAACCCTCATTAATAAACAGGTTAATAAACGGAAGTTCTCATATGAGTTATTAGGTATAAGAACCACTTTTCAAATTGTATAATTTCTCTGCGGGATTATAAAACAGAGATTTCAGGTAAAAGCTACATAGTTAGACTATGGCACAAACATCAACCCAAGAACAAACAGGGAAATCAGTATTATATGTCTGATTAAGACCACCATCTCTAATATTTGGGCAGTAAAAAGATCTTCTTTTACTTAAAGATCATGTTCTAAGACTCTCATTTCAATTTTAAAATGCTGAATCTAAACCAAAAAAGCACTATGGTAATCCAGGTATATAAAGAAAGAGCTCTCCCGCAAGCTGACTCATAATCACCAACTTAGTTCACTTAGTTTATGAAAAGCATCCAAATGTCCATGAGTTTTCGTTCCTTAGAATACATCCAAAATGGCTGCTTCGATTTCAAACCACAAGATGAATATCAAAATAGAGTGATGAGGAAAAGCCCTCTTATGTCATGTGTTTCTGAGTTTCGGGAACTGCCAGGACCTGCGGCTTAGTTCCTCCTCTCCATTTATTTGTTCATGTGCTTACCGCCCACATTCTCTGCCTATTGAAATTCTTCTCATTTTCCCTGGGTTGGCTCAAATGCCACACTCAGAGTGTGGGGGCTGCAGATAAATGCACTGAGAGAGAGGATAAAGAGATTGGATAGGATAAGATCTCAGGCGATTCAGTCACCCGAAGGCCATTTAAAGGTGCTTTTTTAGTAAACAGTTGAGAATCTTTGCAAAGGTCTTTATAGGAAAGTAATATGGTATGAAGTATGTTTCAAAAAAAGAAAAAGTTTGTCTGAAGAATGACCTGGGATTCAAGAAGGGAAGTTTGAGACCCCAGGTAGGAGGCTTCATAATACTTCAGCTTGTCACAATAAGCCCCTCAATTATGGCAGGAGGAATGGAGAAAAGATAATATGGAACAGAAGTTGTAAGCGATGTGCTGTCAATGACTGTGCCTAATTCATCTTACCATCTCTTAGTTTCCAAAGTCCTCAGTTAATATCTGATGAATAAATGAAGGAATGAAACATTACAGAGATAAAAATCAGTAAGTATGGCTGAGTTTAAGAATAAAGAACAGTCAAAAAAATGTGGAGTTCTCAAAATATTTGCAAAGTCTCAAAGAAAATTGAGATGTGGAGCAAAATAATAATAAATTCAAAATGAAGAGAACTTTATTGTGTTACCATTGGAACAACTATATGGAAGTATCTAGCACGTAGTTGAAAATTTAGATGAGGCGCTCAGATGTTAGTTGTAAGTTAGAAATACAGAGAAGACAAATGAAATCAATAAGATGAGATTTCCAAGACAAAACTTAGAAAGGGAAACAAACAAACGAAATAGGGAATACCTCTACAAACTGAGAATATCATTCAGCAAACACTAATGCTCACAAAGATGACTCAGCTCGCATGAACCCAGCTGTCAACAAGTTCAGAGTACAGCAGAAAAACAAAAAGTATAAGAAACAAATAATTTCAATAAAGCATACAAGTGATTTGATAAAAGTATCTACAGAGTTATGTGGGTGCACAAAGGAAAAGGAGAATTTTGCCCAGAAGTGGTTCTAAATGATGGATGGGTTTTTTCTCATGAGTACAAAGAGAACTATTGTTTTGGAATTAGCAAATATCTGTCTCTTCATTACACTAGTCCACAGGCTATAACCTTGACATTGTGAACAATAGGTCCTGAGCCCTTAAAACTAAACAGGGCAAGTCCCTCAAGCAGAGTTTACCTGCTGTGAACTCTACCTGTGAAAGTACCTTAATCAATTCGGATGAGGTCTCAACCAACTGGAGACTTAATTTAGAATTCAGGCAAAAACCTCTTATGAAAATTCGAAGAATTTGGTTAACATTAAAAAATAATAAAATCCCTACTGTGAAATTATAAAGTTCTTTTCTCAAAGCACATTATAAACAGCAGTTGCAAGGGCAGCTAACCAAATATTACTGTGCACAGGGATAAAGTGGTCTCCTTAAAGCCTCACAGAAATTCTAATCTAGGCAGAGAGTATTTTATCCTGGATTTATCAGATCAAACCTGGAAGATTAAGTTTAATTCCAAGCAACCCTCTCTATAATGATATTGACAAATTGGAGTTTTCACACAGGTAGGTAATCAGGATGGTCAACACACCTCCTATATGCAATGCAGTTTTAGGTGCTAAAAGTCTTTCATCACAAAATTTTTTCCCCAAGTTTAGGCTAGGTAAATAAGAGTCTGCCTCCCCTATACACAGGTTACACATTCAAAAATTCAATCAACAGTGGACGCAGTCAGGCCAAAGCAACTATTATGATTTTGGAAAAGGTGAATCCATAAAAGAGCGATACTGAAGTTTATTCTATACATTTTCTTAAACACTTTTTTAAATGTCAAGGAACATGTACATGAGAGAAAGAGTGAGAGAGAGAAAGCACCCTCCAAAAGGGCATGATCACACTACAATCCTTTTCCTCCAGTTCTTCATCATGTTAGGATCCTAGGCATGCTCATTTCCACCCAGTATGAAGCTGACTGGGCCAGGACTGGAATCTGGGTCAGTGATATGAGATCTGGCTCCCTTGCACTATGCCCAACTAGCTATACTATGGCCCTAGACCTATATATGTTCTTTTTGATTTAAATCTGATGGTAAGTTTCTTTAAAGTAGTCTAGAGATAATTTAAAGTATATGGAAAGATATGCAATCAGTTATAGGCAAACACTTCGCCACTTTATATATAAGTGAAACTTCTCCCTCTTGACTTTAAAGTTTGTCCGTTTTTTAACACATCATAGTACTTCTAAGGAGAGGCTTGAAGGCACACTGCAAAAGAAAGAACTAAGAAACTAGAAAAGAGTTAAACTGGAGATGATAGACATAGTATGAGGAGGTAGAGTGAGGGGATGTAGCATAATCATAGTTTTAAGTTGTATAAATCTTGCTACTCAAATGTGGGGTCACTATACCACTAACATTTAAATTACCTGGGAGAGAATCCCAAGACCACTCCAGACTTCCTGAATCAGAATCTGAACTATTCTTAAAGTTTATTTATTTCCTCCAGGAGCAAGAGAAACAGAGAGAGTAAGATAAAGAACAAGATAGAGTACACACCCAAAAGGGTCCCAATACCATAATCCATTCTTCACCTTCAGCCAGTCCCAGATCATGGGCATGCGTGTGCCTGGCGCACTCAGGGAAGCCTCCAGACCTCATCAGGAACCTTCCCATGTGGGACTGCCTTGAATACCATTGCATCTTACCACTGCAGCAAAGTCTGGTCTCCAGAAACTGAATTTTAACAAGATTCCCTGGCTGATTCAAATGCAGTTAAGTTTCAAAGGCACTGATTCCATTAGAATCTCTAAATGTATTAGAGAGTCTTTCATTGTTTTTGTTTTTGTTTTCCAAAAGACTTAGGTTAAGAAGCCACCAAGAATGTTAAAAAAAAAAAAAAAAGAATTGATCACACAGCAGCAGTGGAGAAAGGAATGAGGGATACCAGAATCTTGGAAGAACAAGGATAAAGGGAGGAGGGAGAACTTAATTTACAGATACACAACTGCAGTTAGCCAAGAGGAGTAAATTATAGATTACTAAAGCATAGTAGAATAACTGCAGTTAACAATTTAATGTAGAATTCAAAACAGTTAGGAGAGGATCTCAAATGTTTACAGCACAAGTAATAATAAATGGTAGAGGTGATGGATATGTGTAATGCCTTGATTTGATAGTAACATATTGAATACAGTGGAGATAATAAAGTTCCTCTTGAACTACTCAAGTAGAATGTTGGACTATATATCAAATTGTTGGTGTTCTGTAACTCTGCTCACCCCCAACCACCTTAAGAGAAAGGCCTGTTTTTTCTTTGTTGAGCCATACTTTGGTACTAGATAGTTTATTAGGAACCAAAATGTAAATGAAAACAGATGGGGTCGGAGGAGTTCAAATATAAAGATAACCTTTAAAGTCCTCTATAAGCCTGAGACTCTCTGTAACTGCATTATTAATGGGGTGTAGTTTTGCTTTTACTTCAATCTATGTGTGAAATACAGCTGAATCAAAAAATTCCCCCCAACAAATGAAAATTGCCCCAAAGATCAAAGTGTACATGAAGATGATTCCATTGATGGGTGCTCATAGACATTCCTGAGTGCCTCTCATTGTTTCTCTCCACCAGGAGTAATAGCATATTCACCTGATTTTGTTAAGCCTATTGGTAAGATTATTGGTAAGATTATTCATTCTCCAGACCTGCTCAATGAGAATCTGAATTATTCTTAAAGTTTGTTTATTTTACATGACATTTATGTGTCAATCAATAAGCTAAGATTTTTACTTTTAGCATAAAATAGATTAATAGCCATGTTCCACGTAAAGACTAACCTCAAAAAATGACCTTATTAGCACCATGTTCTCCTCAAGTAGTAAACCAGCCAGTGATACATCAGATTCCTATATACACTATCAACTTATATCCATATAGGGAAAATGATCTCATAGGAGCCTTCCAATTGTTTCTCTAAAGAGTCCTCATAGTTGCCACACCACTGGATCGGCTAGTACTGTTACGGCATTTTCACGGAGATGCAAAAAAAGCCCTTCTCATGGAATGGATAAAATTGACTTTGTGTTAGATTGCAAATTCAGAGAACAAGCCAAGCTTATTTTCTAGTGAAGTAATATGATCAATGGTTCAAAAGATAATGAGGAATTTCTGTATGTATGTTGTAATTATACTACACAAATGAAGAAATAAAAAATAATTAAAGAGAAAAGTCAAATACCAATACCTATGAGAACAGGTAATATGGGTAATATAAATAAAATTCACTTAAAACTTTCCCATTTGGGGCAATACTTTAATTATGATCTTCCTTTCTCAATCTTTTAATATTATCGCTAACGCACATAATAAAACTTCACCAACTATTTGTAATATGAAATGCAATGATTCTTTTTTTAAATTTTTATTTATTTTCTTACATTTTTACATTTAATGGAATTCAATGAATCTAAGAGAATATCAAGCCTGATATCCAGTAAATATTGGTTTCTTCCTAATTGATAGATCTGATGGAAAATGTTTCTAAAAGATATATCCCAAGGTCTGAAAAATCTGAAAACTTGATAATTAAGGCATGACTTGTCTCCCAATTTTCCTTCCATTTCTTATGGCATCCGACACCAATTGACACTGCCTAATTAGAAACTGTCTTGAAATATGATGTTCTACATTAACATATTCAGAAATCGGTCTCCAACTTCCACACAACAACACTTATTTCTTTCATTTCCTTTACTGTGTTTTATATTAGCTCCTCTTTGAGACCTCCCAAGTAAATAAATAAATATGTTTCCCATTAGAACAAAAATTGTTTTTTGCTGTTTTATTAAGTTTTTCCAGTGCTAAACTACAAACTTACATAACAGTCTATCTTGAATGCTCCATGAAAGGCCGAAAACAAAATAATACAAGGAAGTTTTATATTAGCTCCTCTTTTGAGACCTCCCAGTAAATAAATAAATATGTTTCCCATTAGAACAAAAATTGTTTTTTGCTGTTTTATTAAGTTTTTCCAGTGCTAAACTACAAACTTACATAACAGTCTATCTTGAATGCTCCATGAAAGGCCGAAAACAAAATAATACAAGGAAAGTTCAGAAATATAGTTAATTTGTGTCTAGTTAGAGTAATGAATCTAAGATCAAATGGGGAATAGAGAAGACACTGGTTAAACAAAATGTATTTGTAATTTTGTGTTGCTATTCCATTTAATATGTATGTCAAATCTTTCAGAACTTTCTATCAAATGTAACCATATGCTCTTTGCTTAAACTATATGTCTGACATACATATATCTTGGAATCTATCCACCTAACCTCTATGAGTAGTAACACCAGAAATATACATAAAAAATGATAAAGCTGGGTGGAATCTCAGAAACCATCTAATAGTAACAACTCCTTTATTTAAAATGAGGAAACTAAGCCAAAAAGAAAAAAAGACTTCCTCCAAGGTTGAAGGACATTGACTCCAGGTCCAGAACTATTTCTTCTTTTTATTAGAAAGAGATTTTTTGCTATAGGGCACATGTGCTCACCAGAAAGACAGAGAGAAACAGAGACTGAAAGCGAGAAATCACCACCCCCCACACACACCCAGGGAGGGATGATGGCCATGTGACAGTCCCTTCTCCTCCATTTTTCTCTCAGGATTTTAGGCACACATGCACACGTGCCCGGCATGAATTTTAAGCCACTGGGTCCAGGCCTCAAACTGCAGTTGATAACATGAGAGTCCAGCAACGTAACCGTTATGCCATCTGTTGGTTCCCGGAGTTATCTCTGTGAGACCACATTACCTCAACTGAATCAAAACCCTTTTACTCATATCTTTTTTTAAAAAAAACAAGGTTAGGTTTCAACTCAGGCAAAAGAATAAATACAGAGGACCGCAGCATACACAGACAACTTACTTAATGCTGCTATCAATAGCTTTAAGAGTAAGAGAAGAGAAGAGAAGAAAAGCCAATGAGATAATAAAGAGTTGACAGAAAGAAGCTTTTTCATTAGACCCAATCAATACTGTATTCCCACATCACTTAGAGCTTCACCAAGGAGAGTGAAACCAGAGTGAATATGTTCCCTCAAGGGTATTTAACACTAAAATCACTTGTTGGTCTCAACTGTAAATGTAAGGACCAGGCATGACGAAATTTGAAATCAATGGCAAAGGTTATTCCTCATTAACCCAATGTCAAGAAACTGAAGCCAGTCGAAACAAAAACAGGCCCTTTTCTAAACTGGCTATACCACCTACTTCCCCTCAGTTAATGGGGCAAAGACATAAATATAAAGATGCATATTATTTTAGCATTCTCCTAGAAATTGTTCCCTTCATACACGGTTACTCTGCGAAGAAAGTGAAAAAGTCTGATGCTAGTAGGCCAAGTACATACTGAGGTATGGCAATTAGAAGTTGGGTTGAGGAGGAAAAGAAAAGAAAGATCTCTAAGCATTTATCTAATAGCTACATAGCAAATGAAATATTTTTGTATTTTAATACAAAATGAATAGAAATTCATATTACCCTGAAATTCTCATTTCTTTTCCTGCTCACTATTTTTACATATGTGCAGAAATTTCCCAAGAGCCCCACTAGGACTGTTACCATGAGCGTATTAGTCAGCAGTGAAATGAATTTCATTTTGATGAGTTATTTCTAACTACCTAGTATGTAGAACGCATTGAAATGACAGCGCCCTTTTCCTCCAGAATCTCACACTCTATGGGCAGAGACAGATACTTAGACAGGAATTACAAGACAAGATATACTGAGCTTCAGACAATACAGGTACGAAGCCTGCAGTAGACAGTGATTCATTCTGCCTGGGAGGATATGGGAAGATCTGGCAGAAGAGATGAGAGTTGAGCTGGGTTTCAAATAACGGGCAGGACCGCCACAGGATAGATAAACGAGGAGCTGCATCTAGGAAGGGCGGTTAATGGCACCCTCATGGAGGGCAAACACTGTGAACGGAACTAACTAAAATGGCAGGATGAAGTAAATGTCCTATGACTCTCGTGAGAGTTGGGACAGGCTAGAATGTGAGAGGGGTGGAGAAGGAATCAGGACTGTGCAGCCTATTGGTGTTAATGACATGATAATAAATACTCTCAGCCAAGTCTTGAATCCACATGTGCATTTTTTTAAAAGTTTTTGCCACAGTACACATGTGCTCCCAGGAGAGACACAGTGAAGGGAAAGCAAGATATCCAGGAGAGAATGGCCATGCCACAATCTCTTGTCCTCCACTCTCTTGTCAGGATTTTGGTCACATACGCTTGCATCTTGTGTGATTTTCAAGCCATCAGGGTCCAGGACTCAAACCACAATCAGCTATGTGGGAGTCCAGCAACTTAACCACCATGCCACCTACTGGCCCCCACATGTGCATTTTTAAAGGAAAGATTGTGTCTACTTTTTAAAAACAGATTAGGGAATTATTATTTTTCTGGAAACATAGATGTTAAAGGAGAAACTTTCCCAAAGAACAGAGTAAAGCTGTAACTTAGAACACAGTATTAAAAATCTGGTGAGAATAACAAAAATTTTTAATTATTTTATTGAATTTAATCTTATGAATGTATTTATTTATCTTAAGTTGACCAGAGGAGGACAGATAGTCAGAAAAAGAGAGAGAGAGAGAAAGTAGTCCAGCGACATAGCCATTACGCTAACTGCTGGTTCCCAAGATTGTGTCTACTTTTTAAAAACAGATTAGGGAATTAATATTTTTCTGGAAACATAGATGTTAAAGGAGAAACTTTCCCAAAGAACAGAGTAAAGCTGTAACTTAGAACACAGTATTAAAAATCTGGTGAGAATAACAAAAATTTTTAATTATTTTATTGAATTTAATCTTATGAATGTATTTATTTATCTTAAGTTGACCAGAGGAGGACAGATAGCCAGAAAAAGAGAGAGAGAGAGAAAGTGAGAAAGCAAGTCGCCCAGTCCAAGACTCAAACCACAGTCGGCCATGGGGAGTCCAATACCCTTAACCACCACGCCACCAGCTGGCCCCAGAATAACAAATCTTAACAACACATTGCCCTACTGAAAAAATTGCAGGGATTTTCTCATTCTTTCTGTATCTCAGTCCTAGACACAGGGCATCTGAATACTCAACAAGTAACTGGCAATAAACTTACCTATGAGTATTTCAAAGCACCTTCCTACATTTACATTGCTCAAGACACAACAGGTAGATAGATCTTGCTACCAGCTGGAAGACATGTCCCACAAGGAGGCAATTGTAGTGGAACAGTATGACAAAGGTATATGGCAAATTCCAAACCTTGCTCTGCCTTTCAATGTTGTATGACTTAATCTACCAACAGGAAATTTCCGTTCCCTCTTCCATGAGATGGGCGGGTTGACTGTAATGAGTTCTGAAGTCTTCCAATTGAAAGCCATTAGTCCTTTAACTTAGATACCCTACAAAGTGGACCTTCCCAGGCTGATATGTCACAGATACTCATCCAGAAGTGCAGGATATTTAATGGCCTGAAATAAAAGTCCTAAACAAAGTGCCAGTTCCAACAGAAGATTTAATTAGAATGTCAAGCATTCGCCGAGATCCAAAAACGGTCCCAAGTGCATGAAGGGATCACTGTTTAGGCTGGTGCTACTCTCCAGCCCTCACAGGTGTGTGCAGCAGTTCAGAAGAAGCCACCTTCAGCTGAATGCAGATGCTTGGCATGAAAACGACACCAGGCAGGACAGCAGTTTAGGTGAAAGTAACAAGAGTCACAACAGAAATGGAAAATTATCTGGTGATGATAATGTACATGGTAATATCTTTGGACGAATATACAGTGTATTCATGCTGAGAAAATCCATTTTGTATTCTGTAAAGAAATACAGTGATTTGGGACCGGCAGATATACGTCGTTGGACTCCCACATGGATGACCGTAGTTCAAGTCCTGGACCCGGAGGCTTGAAACTCATGCCGGGTACATGTTGTATTCTATAAAGAAATACAGTGACGTCGTTGGACTCCCACATGGATAACTGTAGTTCAAGTCCTGGACCCGGAAGCTTGAAACTCATGCCGGGTACATGTGCATGTGTGCCCAAGATCCCAAGAGGAGAATGGAGGGGGGAAGGGATTGTAATGTGGACCTTGCTGCCTGAGGGGAATCATTTCTCACTTTCTGTCTGTCTGCTCTCTGGTGACCACACGTGCCCTATAGCAAAAATCTATCTTTAAAAAAAATGTATAAATGTATAAAAAATAAAAGAAAGTAAAAGAGAAAACAAACAAACAAAAAAACCGAGTCAGGACCAAGGTACTTGTACCTTCACTGGACTAAAAATTATTGTGAAGAAACAGGCTTCTAAATAAGAGGGTGGTCTCATTAGCAAAAGAATGATGAATGGAACTCTAAATCAAGAAGCCACATGGTAAGCCAGAAAATGCAGCACAGGAATCCTCAATAAAGGGAATTTTGTGAAAACACCAGGAAAAGCATGATTTTAAGCAAGTTTCCTTCTTGGTTCTGCATTTCGCATGACCTGTAGGTGGAGAGGGAGGAGTAGATAGATTGCTTGGGAAACCAGAGCTGCAGCGTGTGGAGGCAGCTTAGCCACAAAGCTGCCAGCTCTCTTCTAGAGCAAGCTACAGAGGTTATCGGCCTGGGGCCTGCCCAGAAACCCTCAACTTTTCCAAGAGAAAGTAAATCTCTCTCTCTCAGAGGGACGATCTACAAAAAAGGATGCCTGGGTCTCTATCCCTGTGACTTCCTTATCTGGAATTCTGACCTCACAGGCTACCCTCCATTTCCCTCATGACTACAATCTGGCTGCAAAAATCCACTGTGGTACTTTGTTGAAGCAATAAAGTGTAAGAACAACACAGATGTAACTCACTCCACCGTGAAAAAAAAAATGGGTTTCCTCTGAATCTCGTATTTGTTTTGTTTGCCATCATTCTTTATTTTTTATTTTATTTATTTTTTCCTTTTATTTTTGGAGACGTTTTTGCTATAGGGTGTGTGCGCTTGCCAGAAAGACAGAGAGAGAAAGCAAGAAATCAGCCCCCCGGAGGGATAGCCATGTTGTAATCCCTTCTCCTCCCTTCTGCTCTTGGGATCTTGAGTTTAAGCCATCGTGTCCAGGACTCGAACCAAGGTCGACTACATCTGCTGGTTCCCTCCCCCCTTGTTTGTTTTTTTGTTTTGTTTTGTTTTGTTTTGTTTTTTAAAGAAAACTGAAGTCCCAGCAGACCTGTTTCAGTGCTGGCAGAGTAAATATAAAACTAAACTGATTTAGAAAGAGCAAACCTGAGTTCAAATCCAGAATTGAATTCTAACTAGTCTTATGAAATTGCAAAGTCCCAAGCCTGCAGGACCTCAGCATTTGTACATGGGAAACTGAGACACTAATAGGAGAATTCTTCTTCCTCTAAGGCTTGCTCAGTAAGTCGGTTAAATCATTGGCTCATTGATTTAACAAAAATTGAAGAACTACAGTGACAGAGACAAAATGCTAGGCACTGAGAACCTAGTGCTGTCCAGGGCAAAGATCTTGTCCTTACGAACTAATATTCTCATAAGGAAGAGGAGGCACACAAATACATCACAGAATGCAGCTCAGTTCGAGGACAAGAAACGTGGGAAAAAATCAACACTAAGGAAAAGGAACGTGCAATAGCCTACATGTTTCTGCCTCAACCTCCAAATTCAGATGTTGAAATATTAGGCTCCACGGTGATGACAGGAGATGAAGACTCTGGACGATGACTGGGGCATGAAGCTTGTCCTTACAAATGGGACTGAGACCGTGAAGTTTCCTTGCCCCTTCTGCCATGTGAAAAAGCAGCAAGGAAGATGACCAAGTACGAACCAGGAGGCAGGCACTCCGCAGACAACGAGGTCTGGTGCCTGGATCTTGCACTTCCCGCCTCCAGAACTACCCGTTTCTGCCGTTTTACCAGTACACAGTATTTTATCACAGCCGCCAAAAAAGACTAAGAAAGAAAAGATTATCATTATGACTAACATTAATGTAGTTTCCAATCATCAGAGACGTGTTCCTAAAGGCATTAATGAATAAGATTAATTATTTTTGTTTAAGGGCCACAAAGTATGACATGAGATTGGAACAGGCTAGTATCTCTCAACCCTGGCTGTACATTAGAATCACCAAGGGGTTAGAAACAAACTCACTGACACACAAAACCGATGGCTGATGCCCGAGTCCTAGAGTAAACACACTAAATCAACTCTCCGGGTGTGTGTATCAGTACAGCGTAAAAGCTCCCAGTTGGGCCACCTGGTGGCATGGTGGATGAGGTCCCTGGAATCCCACATGGCCAACTGCGTGGTTTGAGTCCTGGACCCAGTGGCCTGAGTGCATGTATGCCCAAAATCCTGAGAGGAAACCGGAAGTGAAAGGACCAGCAAGACCATCTCTCAAGGGGGTGCTGCCCTACTTTTCCTTTCTTTCTCCTTTCAGGGTATGTACCCTCTAGCCAAAACAAAAACAAAACTCCTAGCTATTTTCATTTTGCAGCTAGGGCGGAGGTCCACTAAACTAAATAGGCTCCATGAGCTAGCATTTTATGATTCGATGTACAGATTCTATTTCTCAAATGTCACTCTTCTATTCAAAGGAACCAAGTTCGGTCTTAGGCCTTAGGGTCCTCTCTGTTAATCCCTAAAAAGTCATTATGGAAAGACTATATATACTTAAACACCAATTACTAGGCATTAACATAAGTGTGGTTAAAAGCAGAAAGCCCAAAGGGTTGTATAAATGCTAGAAACTAATCAGAAGACTAACAATAGGAAGACAAAACAAACTTCATAAATTGGTCTTTTAAAAGTCATTTGACTACGCAAAGATCAATGAACTTGGTCCGCACTCACCAATGAGCTCCAAACCGGTACTACATATATGAAAGTCAATCTAAAACACAGGACTGAGCTAGGTCAAATGTCTTCCATTTTATAAAACCAGAACAACTTTCCTGCTTTATTCAATATTAGTCTCTTTTTAACACATATTTGTTTACAGAAATGTTCTTGAAAGGCAGTAAGTAGTTCTTGATCGAAGGAGGACAACGAGTATTTTGTTTCTTTGAGTGTTCAAGAATAAAGTAGCTAGCCCTACATAGTTAGGTATTATGGATCTTCAGCATACTGTAAAACTATTAAATAATAAATAATACCCAATCATTCACCCTAATATCAACAGTGCGTTATAGTATAGAAATTAAGTTGCTTGGCCTATATCAATCTTCTTCTCCAGCATTCCTCTGTCACAGAAAAAGCACAATTCACTATTATTACTTTTTTTTAGAGTTTTTTGACATAGAGCATGTGTGGTCACTAGAGAGAAAGAGGCAGGCAGTGACAAGGAAAGTGAGAAATGGCTAACCCCCCCCAATCCCTTCTCCTTTGTTCTCCTACCAGGACCTTGGGCACTCATGCACACACGTCTGGCGTTGAGTTTAAAGCCACCTGGTCCAAGACTCGAACTGCTGTTGCCCATGTGGGAGTCCAGCAACATAACCACTATGCCATCTGCTGGCCCCAGCATAATTCTGTATTGAATTGTCCAGCCAGGAATCATCTAAGGATCTTCCTCTCTGACATAGTCTGCCTCCTCTCAGATGCTATTAATTCCACTTTCACCCACTCTTCCCGTACCCATGACCAATACTTTATTTTATGCCAACATTATCTATTGTGTCAACCAGCAATTTGCAACCCTTTGATTTCAGGACATCTTTATACACCTAGAAATTATTGAGTACCTCCAAACTTTTTTGCTTATATAGTTTATATTTCTTAATATTTACTGTATTTAGAAATTAAATGAAAAAATTTACAAATATTTATTAAAATAATTATAAGCCCATTAAAAGTTAATATAAACAGCATGTTTTAATGAAACATAACTATATTCTTTTTTTTTTTTTTGGAGAGGTTTTTGCTATAGGGCTCGTGTGTTCGCCAGAAAGACCGAG
>NW_006201094.1:390108-400873 GCF_000334495.1 Tupaia belangeri chinensis
ATAGGGCTCGTGTGTTCGCCAGAAAGACAGAGAGAGACAGAGAGACAGAAAGCAAAAAATCACCCCAAGGGGGGACGGCCATGCTGCAATCCCTTCTCCTCCATTCTCCTCTTGGGATCTTGAGCATGCACACACATGTGCCCAGCGTGAGTTTAAGCCACTGGGTCAGGGACTCAAACCACGGTCGACTACACGGGAGTGCAGCAACATAGCCATTACACCCACTGCTGGTCCCAAAACATAACCATATTTTTTTAAAAATAGTAGAAATGAAAGTTTATAATATGTTTGCAAATATCTTAGAAGTCTGGCTTAATAGAAGGAAGTTGGAGCCTCAAATCTGTTTCTGCCATCAACCTCTTGTGATATGCTGTTGTGATTACAGTCCATAAAGGTAACCCTGCCTCATACACAATGTGACTGAAAGGGGAGGGAAATTTTCTTAGCCTTTTCCGATGATTTTGAACATATCATACAATCTGTAAAAAAAACTCCACTTGACACTTGGGACAGAATTATGAGGAAAAAACTCAAATAATTTGTATTATGAAGTATTTTTATGACAATAGCTTTGACCGAGTGGACTGACTAAAACATTTCCAAAGAGCTCCTCGGACCTCTATACCACACTTTGAGAACTGCTAGCCCAGACTTACACCTGAGACTTCTCATGCTTCCTTAGCTTCCTCTCTGGCTCATCTGCAACCATTCTCTTTTCCAAAATTAGAGCACTCATTTAAAAATACAAGTCATTGGAACCAGCAGATGGGGTAATGGTTACATCACTGGACTCCCACATGGCAGACCACAGTTCCAGTCCTAGACCTAGAGTCTTGAAACTCATGCTGGGCAAATGTGTGTGTGCCCAAAGGTCTGAGAGGAGAATGGAGGAGAAAGGTTGCAGCGTGGCCATCACTCCTGAAGGGAGATTTCTGCCTCTCTGGCGAGCACATGCTCCCTATAGCAAAAATCTCTCTTAAAAAAAATAATAATAATAAGGACCAACAGTTAGCGTAATGGCTATGTCGCTGGACTCCCACGTAGTCGACCGCGGTTCGAGTCCCAGACCTGGTGGCTTAAACTCACACTGGGCACGTGTGCGTGCGTGCCCAAGATCCCGAGAGGAGAACGGAGGAGAAGGGACTGAGGCATGGCCATCCCCCCAGGGGGTGATTTCTTGCTTTCTGTCTCTCTGCCTCTCTCTGTCTGTCTGACGAGCGCACGTGCCCCATAGCAAAAACCTCTCCAAAAATATATATATATACAAGTAACCTCCTAATACCCTCTACTGCCAACCCTTCTTTAGATCCTAGCTTAAAATAGGAAATCCCGCCACAGTTTTACAAGGCAATTCAGTCCCTGTCTAACTTTCCAACATCACCATGCCCCTCCCCCCCTTGTTCTCACTGCTCCAACTATACACTTCAATTTTTTCAAAAGCACCTTCTTACATCAATCTTCATACAAATTATTCTCTTCTGCCCCCTTTTGGGGGGAGAGGTTTTCGCTATAGGGCACGTGTGCTCGCCAGACAGACAGACAGAGACAGAGAGACAGAAAGAGAGAAATTACCCCTCAGGAGTGATGGTCATGCCGCAATCCCTTCTCGTACATTCTCCTCTCGGGATGTTAGGCACGCACGCACACACGCCCGGCGTGTGTGTTACGCCACCGGGTTCGGGACGCGAACCTCGGTCGACTACGTGGGAGTCCAGCGACATAGCCATTATGCTAACTGCTGGTTCCCAGCCTTGAGTGTTCTTTCATCCTTCTTTTCCTGTCTCATTCCTCTGAGCTCAGCTTACATGATTCTTCCTCAGAAAGGCATTTCCTGACAAAAAGCTAGAGATATCTTCATGTTATAAATCAACAGATTGAGGTTCAAAGATAAAAGAAACTTGCCTAATGGTCTTGCAAATAATATATACAGAATTTGAATTCAGACCCCAGTCCAAAGTCCACATTCTTAATGGCTTTACTACTCTGTCTTCTCAAGGGAAAAACAAAAAAGAAGGAAGGGAGGGAGGGAGGGAGGGAGGGAGGAGGCTAAATCCTACAGAGCTCTCCTGAACTTTGTATTAATCTCTTTACTCTGGAAAACATCTGAAGCAATTGTTTATGTTTGTTGTCAAGAAAGTCTGCTCCTCCGAGCCCATATCTCCCAGGGCGTCCTTAGGTGCCCCAAATGACATTCTGTATCTCTGAGGCCCCTGGCCTATAGAGAGACTACAGTCAGCAATCCAGGCCAGCAAATAACAGCATAACCACAGGGACCACTTTGGCGGTACCCTTCCTCCCCACAACTGCAGATCACACAGAGCAAAGCAAACAGTGCAATCACATTTGACATTTCTTGAGCTCTTCATCAGAGTCCCCCCTAGTAATGGCCTCACAGTTTCAAAGCAAATTCAGTTTTTCAGAATCAAGACTTCTTAGCTCAATGTAGTAGATGAAAAAGACCGTTGACCTGCAGTGTGAGGACAGCAGCCATGTGACAGCTTAGTCACTTTCTGATTCCACCAACCTAAACGAGTCTCTCTGCCACTTTGAGACTCTGTCAGTTTTCTTATTTCTGTAATGGGGCTAGCAACCTCAGTGTATTACTGCAAAATAAGAAAGAGGCAAAGTTGTAAAAATTTTATATACCCTGAAGTCACACAGTCAAGTTAGTTGCTATTAAATTGTATTATTACATATAATGCACTCATAGATATTTTGCATCTGAAGCCTCTCACTCTGACAGATGCTTAAAGATGATCCTAGAATCACAGTCCTTTAGATGGGGCATATCTTGTTTTGGTCAAGAAAACCTCTGTAGTTCCATGAGTAAACCATAGATAAGATCCAAAATATATCCCTGGTTGCCCCCCAGTAACTCTGGAGTCCTGGCAGCCATATGCCTATATAACTCCCCTGACAAGGAAGAGGACGGATCCATATAAGGGATAGAATGCTGTCCACGGAACAGAATGCAACCTCATAAAAGACAGCCTCCTCTTTGCTCACTGTTAGATCACTCACTATGGGAGAAGCCAGCTGCCCCATCATAAGGTGAAGTCCCTGTGGTGAGGTATTGACACCTTCTGCCAATAACCAGCACTGACACCAAGCATGATGTGTGAGCTGCTTCGGAAGCAGAGCTCCAGCCCCGATTAAGCCTTCAAATGATGACAGCCCTGGCCAACATCTTAACTGAAACCTCAGCGTAGCGCCTAAAGAACTGCCCAGCTAAGTGACTCCTAGAATCTTGACACACAGAATTTGTGTGAGACATAAATGTTTACTGTCTTACCCAAAAGAAGGAAAAACAAAAAGAAAAAGAAAAAACAACAACAACAAAACCAAACTAGAGCATATTAAATATGTCCCTTATGTCTAATAAGGCTGTCTGTGAGAATCTTCATAATATCTGTAGTAATTCTAGAAGGAAAAGCCTACGGAAAACATACATTATGATGAAATATTCATGGAAGAGACAAATAAGTTTACCACTATTAATAGATTTCCCAATCCAAATCTACGCTGCAATATCCACATGCAAATATGTTCTCATGAAGAATAAAAATAATATGATGCTATACGAGTAAGCCCAGAACTTTAAAAATTATAATTTTGGGAACAAAGCTTTAGCTTTTAAAGAGCTTCCCAAATATTCCTATTGCTGTCTTAAATACAGACTGCTTCATTTCCTACAAATTGTTTTTTTAATTCTGTTCATGAATGTCAACTTCATTAAAACTTTAAAGACTTAATCCTGAGTTATGTTTTGATGAGAGCTCTGTGGGATGAAAGAAATCAAGAGATCACAGTACCTGCTATTTTAAAATGTTCTTACAATGGAAATATAATTTGTTGATAAGAATGCACTGCCGCAGAGAAAATAGGATTAAAAAAAATACACACGAAATATCAGTTTAAACCTGAGGGTGGGTTTCTGAAGAGAAAAGCTTTTTTTCTTTTCTTTCTTTTGACAAACATCAAACCAAATATCATTTAATTAGGCTGATTTTGTAGTTCAGACATGAGTCATGATTTTAAAAGAAAAAAATACAAAGTACTTGCATAAATATAAAATATCACTTGCCATATGAATCTACTTTTGATCTGTATATTTTATTTCAGTTTATAAACTTCATAAGGCAAGGTGGTGGTGCAATGGTGGTGTACCCAGACCTTTACGAGAAGATCCTGGGTTCACATGGCATACCAGGTTCTCATAGGTGTGCCTGTGATCTGGCTGCTAAGGGCTGGGGTGGCTTATGACAAAAGGACCCTGTTAGGGGTGCCTGTTTCTCTCTCTCTCTCTCTCTGTCTCCCTCAATCTCTCTCAAAATAAGTAAATGAATAAACTTTCCGCAAAATAAAATTCGAGGTTATATTCCATAGATCACAAGATTAAGCATTATTTCACCTATGCTGTTATCGTTCTTCTTAATGTTTCCATTTCCTCTAATGTTTACTTCCTCTATCTAAACAAATATCTTTGACAGTAAAAACTCGAATGAGTATGCTATTAAATACTATCTACCAACCATAACAATTTGGAAGGCTACTGAAATGCTTTGAATAATCACAGCAGAAACTAAGACTCAGAAAAATAAGACAAATGAAAAAAATCAACAACATTTAATAAAATAATCCCTTCTTTAATTTATTTGACTATTTATTATAATTATACTACATTCTATTATTTATTTATTTATTTATTTTTGCTATAGGGCGCGTGCACTCGCCAGAAAGACAGAGAGAGACAGAGAGACAGAAAGCAAGAAATCACCCCCCCAGGGAGGATGGCCATGCCCAGGGAGGATGGCCATGCCGCAGTCCGTTCTCCTCCATTCTCCTCTCGGGATCTTGGGCACACACGCACACATGCCTGGCATGAGTGCAAGCTACCGGGCTCGGGAATCGAACCACGGTCAACTACATGGGAGTACAGCAACATAGCCATTACGCTAATTGCTGGTCCCAACTACATTCTTTTTTTTTTCTAAAAGGGTATATAAAACCAAATACTTAAATCATAAAGCATGTAAAATTTTTAAGTGAGGAATTTTTCCTGATTGATTTCTTCTTTAATGTTCTAGTTTAAGGGCAAGAACTAAGTTATATGCAAAAAAAAAAAAAATCTAAAAATTCCAAAATCATTTAAAACACATAAATTTAGGTCTGTCTTATTATTCTACACTTTCCAAAGAGAGTCTCACTTGAGAAATGAAAGGGTGCTTCTTGATGAGCTCCACAGTCTATGGCCACTCACACACTGGAGATTCTACAATTGCCTTTTCCTTCTCAGTCATGAATGGTGACCACTACCTGCAGTTAAGTTCTAGGTCAAAACATACATCATTTTGGAGTCAATCATTTGTACAGGTGTTCCTATTAAAAATAAAGCAAGTGATGGAAATAAATAAGCCATGTAATTTGTAGGATGGTACCAATAACCCAGATACAGTGAATGAAGTGGCATCAACATTTAAACAAATAATCCAGGAGGCCTCGTTCTTACTGGTATTTCATGCAGAAATAACGACTCAAACAATGACCAGAAGAATGTTCCTGTCTTTATTAGAAAGTGCATAAACAGAAATGTTCTACATAGTTTTTCATAGTTTAGTAACCTCAACCAACTTGCCAGGCAAGGGTCTCCAACATTTCATTTCCGAAGAGCTGTAGCCCACACTACGCCTAAGGGGTTAACTATTTCTGTGCATCTACAGGTCTTCACTGTTGGACTTATTTCAATAATGCATGTTAACTATGGGGTAGTAGAGTCAGACCTTCTATAGCCTTTCTTAATCATTTGTCATCTTCTACAGATTACTTCCTCTGTTCTATCTTAATTATAAAATAATCATGATGTGACAATATAATACCTATCCCTAGTGGTAAAACACACACACAAGAAAACAAATATGAAAAAAAGGAAGAAGAAATTCATTCCTATCCTTTGATAGAAGACACCCAATTCTTCCTTACACTATTTATTTTTTCTGTATTGTGTTGCAAAGAGGGGAGACAAAAAAAAAAAAAAAAAAAAAAAAAAACACCTGAAACTAGTTCTAGTTCCAATTTTGTCTAGCTCTGTTACCTTACATATACCATATACTACAAACTGCCAGAGTTCTGGAATTTCTCATCTACACAGGCAAAGACTTTGCTGCCCAATGCCAGGATGAGCCCCACACTGCACTGCAAGGATGACATTCACGCCGCATCTGAAGAGCATCAGGCCTATGAACCGTAGGGTGAGGTCTCGCCCTGACAGTTTTCATTATCATTCTGTTACTGTGGTTTTAACATGTAAGCCCCTTATCATAATATTTTCAGGATCCCCACTCTATTTATAAAGTTTCAGTAGGATACATATCTGAACATGGTGAGCTTAGAAAAGAAACTGAGAAACACTCAGTATGTCAGCCCTGAAACCTGAAAGACAACCGTGGCCTTTCTCATTGAGTACTTGGCTTAGCTTCACTGCCTCAGCCTCACTCCTCTAAAAGTCTGGTCAATGGAACATGTTTCTCAATAGCAGAAATACAAGGCTGAAATTTTTATCCAGATAAGTTATTGCATTTCACTACCTTGCCATTTCTGACTCAGTGTGGAGTTCACAAAGACTTGGCTAGAAAGGCTTAGTGGTTTCAAGAATAACTAAAATAGTAAGGGAGTATAATCAAAGTGCTTATAAAACAGATTCCCTCAAATAGTTTTTCTTTTTGGTGTTTAGCAACTTCTTCCCAATCTAGCTAAAGAATCCTCTGTGGAGTTATGATGTGGAACGTGCTATCTTTCTATAAATAGGCTCATCCCATGCTATGTGAATCATGATTGCTGACAGCAAATCAACAGATTAATTATTTGGCTTTGCTAGTAAAGATAACAGCACACTAACATCTTCCCTAAAAGCTTTTCCACACCTCACATTCCCATTCTTCAAAGCTAAGCTTCAGAACAGTCTGTAGTCCACTGTGTACAAATACATGCATGTTGCATTTGCACTGGGAATGTCTTAAAAGGTCCTGCCATCTCACTGCCAGATTGTTAATGTGACACTAGCTAAAGGGAGTCACCAGTCAGGATCCTCCTCCCTGCCAAGATGACCACTAATTAAATGAAAAAGAGGAGCAGATTAAATGAGCACTGAAGAAAACAATAAATTAATACATTCTCTCAAGTTCTCTCTGTTCTGATGAGATGCCAAGACCACAGGAAACTATGAATATAATACTTCCTTCCCATGCAAATTAAACCATGCAAATGAAGTCATGCAAAATTAAGCCATTGCTTATCTCCAGGCCAACTTCAACAATGATCAGGTGAGGTTTTCTTACCCATTCATAAATGTAATCCACTGATCATTCTTATTACCAGTTTGCTGAGGAGGCTGAGTGAGATCATCTCTCAAACATCTGTAATTATTTGAATTACAGTGCATGAACATACTTCAGAGATTGAGATTTAAGAGTCACGTTGAGTTCAGAGTCTTGAAGGTCCTTGTAGATATCCAAATGACCCTTACACCAACAAATCAAGGGGTTTTATTTTCCTCTAACATGAATTATTTACCACGCAGACTCTAATTTTTGCATAAACTTCCACTTAATAAAATGAACAGGCTATATTAATTGGACTGGCTTTAGTAGCTCCCATAGTTATTTTTATTTACTCCTGAAATTTGCTGCTTTATCGCAGAACTACAAAATACACCTACTACAGACTGGATAATGTCATAAAAACCCAACGGACAGTGCAACAGGATAGCTTCCCACATTTCTGAACGAACCCTGGGCCCACTTGCCCAGACTTCCCATGTGTTTTCCTTAGAGCAATGAACCTGGCCCATGCGCCTCATTCCTGGAAACCAAGAGAACACCATAGTCAGAGCTACAAAGAGGCAAACTAGTCAACGGATCACAAGCATGTTCCCTTTCTAGACGGTTTTTCCTTTCCATTGTCAGAGGTCAGGGGAGAATGAGTGTCCGCAGATTGCCAATGATCCTGCAACCACACCCAGAGGACCAATAGTCTGATGGGAGCACAATTCTCTTAGCAATTCTGCTTTCTTCCCCCAAGCTGGGACACTGGCTTGGCTTTAGCTGGGTTCATCATACTGAAACTCAAGATATCCAAATTTCCCAACGCATAGAGGGAAATATCAAAGAGCAATCATTTAAGTGCAGAGATAGAAAGAAAACCAACTTTAGGAACGTTAAACAATGAAAATCTCTGCTAAATCTCAAGTTGTCTTTACACTCCATGAGACCAAACTGCATATACCATCTTGTTCTCTTAACGTCCCACAAGTGTCAGTGTAGCGGATGGTAACCCAACGGCAAATTTAATGAGCAAAGCCCGTGCAAACCATGACACTGATTGGAAGAAGAGAAGAAAAGGAGAACAATGTAAAAGGAAGGGAAAAGGGTATATGGGAAAATGGAGAGGTGAGAAATCTGGATGTCTGAAAGCTGTAATACCATGTGTTGCTGGAGGAAGTTACAAATAAATTCAAGTTCATCCGTTGTCAGATGACACTGGTTGGAAGAAGAGAAGAAAAGGAGGACAATGTAAAAGGAAGGAAGGGAAAAGGGTATATGGGAAAATGGAGAGGTGAGAAATCTGGATGTCTGAAAGCTGTAATACCATGTGTTGCTGGAGGAAGTTACAAATAAATTCAAGTTCATCCGTTGTCAGTTCTAAGTGTCCATCATGTGTTACTATGAGAGATAAGGAAGCACTCTATCTATAGGTCCTCTATGGTCAGTTTAAGTACTCCAAAGATGAATGAATGGATGGGAGAGAGTCAGAGAAAGGAGGAGGGAGAAAGAAAATGAAAGAACGAACGAATGAATGGATGAGGCTCTCACTGCCCTCAACAACTCTACAGGCATTCGGGACGATGTGCATCTGTACGTAGAACGCTCGTCCTAGTCAAACCGGAATTGATCCAACTAGAAAGTGTTTTCCTGAATATGGGACAACAAGCTTTTCATTGACAGAGCATGGTTGAAAGAGAGGTCTGGAAATTAGCGGCCAGCATGTAAGAGAGGATCCTAGCTCCCTTCCACCGGCGTCCCCAGATGCTCTGAGGAAGGGAAGGGGGCGTCGGTCTTCATCAGGGAGCCCACTCAGCTTCTACTGACCTGGTCTCCTCCTCACCGGCCTCTTGCGGCCGCTGCAGAAGCGCACTTTGCTGAACACCCCGAGGACGTGCCTCTCACACAAGGAGCGCCCGTCTTTGCTGGGGCTGGAGCGGCGCTTGGAGGCCGACACCCGGTCGCTGTTGGACTCCCTCGCCTGCCGCTTCTGCCGGATCAAGGAGCTGGCTATCGCCGCAGCCATAGCTGCTCAGCGCGGGCCCCAGGCCCCAGGCTCCACTGCGCCCTCGGGATGGCGCTCCGCCGGGCGAGGGCAGGACCTCGGCGGCCTGGAGGGACAGGGCCGGCGCGGGGAGGCAGTGCTAATACTTGAGTAGGCTGCAGTACCGAAAACCCGGCGCCCGCAAGGTTAGTCAGAGTCTGGGCAGTGGCGACAAAATGTGTGAAAATCCAGATGTAAACTTCCCCAACCGCTGGCGGCGGGGGCGGGGCGGTCCCAGGCCTTCCAGCGAAGTAGACGTTTGCACCCCAAACTTGCACCCCAAGGCGATCGGCGTCCAAGGGGCAGGAGAGAGTTTGGTCACACTGCGTTCAGGGTACCAAGTGGAAGGGGAAGAAGGATGTCCAAAACAACCAGCCGTGCCCCACTGGGAGAGGCGCAAGCGTTGTAAGGTGTCCGAAGTATAGCTACACATACATACATAGAAAACCCGTTTACAAAGCTGAGTCTGCACCGAGGCGGGTAGCGTGTCCCCGGTAGAAAATACTAAAAAGTGAATAAAACGTTCCTTTAGAAAATGAGCCACCAACCGCCAGAGAGGAGAGGAAGGCAGCAATTTAACTCCCTGCGGCCCGCAGTTCTGGAGATTAGGAGGTCCGTCCCGGCTGGGTGAGGTCTACGGGAGGCATCGCGCCGGCTGCGGTTCTCCAGGGGCCGCCCGCCCGACTTCCGACAGGCGCCAAGTGGGAACGTGCCCAGAATCTGGGTAGGGTCGCGGGGCGGGGGCAGCTGTTCCCAGCTGCGATGAGCGCGACTCCCGGCCAGCAACACTGCGAAGAGAGCGGGAGGCGAGGGAAGGGGAGGGAGGGCGGAAGGGAGGGAGATCCTCGAGGGCCAAGCACCCCTCGGGGAGAAACCCAGAGAGGCGATCCGCGGGGTCCCGAGAGCGGGCGCTCCTTCTCTACCAGCTTGCTTTCCGGCACGAGACGGGCACAGTTGGTGATTATTTAGGGAAGCCTAAATCTGGAATGACTCAGTAGTTTAAATAAGCCCCCTCAAAAGGCAGCGATGCCGAAGGTGTCCTCTCCAGCTCGGCGCCCACACGCCTTTAACTGGAGCTCCCTGCCATGGTCCGCCCGGGGCCGCCGCACCGAGCCGGTCTCCGCAGGCTCGGAGGGAGAGAGGGAGGGAGGGAAGGAGGGGGCGCCCTGGCGGGCTCCGGATCAGGTCATCGCCGCGCTGCCCGGGCCCCCCAGGCTCGCGCGCCCCGGCAGTCGGCAGCTCACAGGCAGCAGATCAGATGGGGATTACCCGCCCGACGCGATGCCGATCACTCAGTCCCGCGCCGCCCATCCCGGCCGAGGAAGGAAGTGACCAGCGCGCTGCGAACACCGGCGCGTCCGCACGGGTGGGGCGGGGGGTGGGTGGGGGGGGCCGCGGGCCCCGG
>NW_006201094.1:400905-449183 GCF_000334495.1 Tupaia belangeri chinensis
CGGGTCCAGGGGCCGGGGCCGGGAAGCTAGTGCCGGCGGCCGCCAACTCGCCCAACTTGCTGCGCGGGTGGCCTCTCAGAGCCGCGGGCGGCTGGGGCGCCCCCAGCGCCGCGCTGCCGCCTCCCCAGGCCCGGGAGGGGGCGCTCAGGGCGGAGTCCCATTCATGGGCTGAGGCTCTGGGCGCGCTGAGCCGCACCGGCTCCCCGGAGCCGCCGCCGCCGCTCAGGGCGGAGTCCCATTCATGGGCTGAGGCTCTGGGCGCGCTGAGCCGCACCGGCTCCCCGGAGCCGCCGCCGCCTCCCCACCAGCTCGCTCGGCTGGAGCGCTAGCTCCGCAGGAAACCCCAGGCGACGGGGACAGCCACCGAGACGGCGGGGCGGGGGGACCGGAGAGCCGGGGCCAGCCGAAGTTCCTCCTGCTCGGCTCGCCTACCCGTGGGAGAGCGGGAGAGCTGCTAGGTGGGGCCAGGCGGGGGGCCAGGATCCCGGAGCGCAGGGGAGCGCAGCGCGCCCAGATCCTGCTGCCTTTCCTCGCGCCCTCTGTCCCCAGACTCCCTTCTCCTCCCTCCCTCCTGTCACCCCTCTCCCCCCTCTCTGTCTTCTGTCTCACCCCTTTTCTCCTTTCTACGCAATCCTACGTGATTGAGGTTTGGATGAGAAATTCTCAGAGGCAGAGCGAGGGAACTGCAGCTCGGGTCTGCTCTGTCCAGTCCCTCCCCCAAGAGAAAACAACCACCCGCGAGTTAAAAGATTCAGGGTGCGCCAAGAGGAGGTTAGGGGTGGGGGGGCTGAGAGAACGCAGTGCAACCTCTCTCTAATAAGCCAGGGCATGTAGAATTCTCTGCTCAGGAAGGAAAAGGACACCTGGGGAGAGCAATGGCCTCTTGGGCCCACACATTTGATCCCACCTTTACCTCACTGGGAACAGGAAGAAGTGTTTCCAGCTCCTTGGAATTTCTTAATTCTGTCTGGAAAGCTGCAAAGCGGGCTCAGTCCCTGAAAGAAGGACCAGGCGTGCAAGCAAGTGTCCAGAGTGTGAAGGGAGGTGGGGTGAGAGTGGACTGAGCTGGGGCAGTCAGCATCAGCTTCCAGGTGCAATCAGGTCTCCGGACATGCTTGTGATGACAGTTGATGTTAGAGAAACTCGGAGTCATCCAAGTTAAAATATTGCACGGGAGAATTTAGAAATGCAAAAGAATAATCACCTTCCATTCATGCTAAGGTCTGGGAGCAGCTATTTGTTTTACTTAAAATTTCTCTTCAGTTTGTCTTCAATGTCCCTAATTTCTCCCTTTATAGACAATTTGCTAAACCTCAACAATAGTGCCAGAGGATTAAACGGACGGTTTTCAAGCAATACAGGCGTTATGTTGGCAACAACCTAATAAAAGACAAGAAAAATGCAAGTCCTGGAAAGCTACTGAGAATGGATGTGAGACTCAGAGGGGCCCCAGAAACCCTCCACAAACCAATGGGCCTAGTGGGGATTCACTTGGACAAAAGGAGGATGGAGGTCTGTGAGGCTGTTTAGACCAAGTTTTAAGTCTAACAGCCCTACTGTGTCTGGGGATCTGGACCATCCAGACTGTTAGATAGCCAAAGCAAGGCTGGCAGACAGGGCTCATGGGACAGACAGCTGGCAGAGGAATTAAACAGGCAAGTCACCCTGAGGTAGGAACCCCCGCTGTCAATGGAGAGCACACATGCCCTATGGCATGAGAGTCTGGCTGAACTAAGACAGAGGGTTCATGCTGGGGGGCCTGACAACACAGAACCAAACAGGTGGAAAAGAGACACTCTTCTCCAAAAGTAAAGCTGACTAGATCTTAAAAAGCGCATCAGGATAGGGCAAGGAAAATCGCGTACAATCAGTTGGTAATGCTATCAATTAGGGAAATGTTCACAGTCTGCAAATAAAATTATTTTCCTTCCTTGGCTCCCAGAAAACTTGTCTCATTCTTGAATAACACAAGCACAGATAGTACTGCTGGCTTTTGGGGCTCTCTGCCTTGTACAATTCAACACCCAAGCAGAGAAAAGGTCACATAAGGGGAGTAGCCATGAAATCGGAAAGCAGGGGATCTATAATGAGGCCTGGAGGAATGTACTGCTTTTTTTAAAAAAATCTTTAAAATGGAGATAATTATTCCCATTTACCTCTCAGAACTGAGTATGCACGTGTAAGCATTTTGAAAACAAAGATGCCAAATGAGTGACAAAGATGATGCAGTGTTAATTTTTTAAAGAGATGCATGAAATTATTATTAATACTTATTGAAAACACGCATTATGGATGGCCTTTCAAAACGTGAAGCAGAAATCTCTATGATTACAGCCCAGGAATCCCCATTAGTAACGAGTTATCTAGCTGTCAAAGTTTGAGACATGGACAGATGGATTAGACAGGTAGATAATACTGGAAGAGAGAAATAACCTTAGAGTCTCAACATCCGGTACAGGTTTTCAATGCTGCAGGCAGACCTGTATGTGTGGTGGGCGTGGGGTAGAGGGAAGGCCTGGAAATAATTCGTGTGTTCTCTAATCCTCGAGTATTGCTGATTTTTGTGCAGAGGCTTTGAGAAATGAGGATATTTTGCTACTGAAGCACAGGAGAAAAGGAGGTGATGAAGAAACTGATGAAAAAGCAGATAGCAGTCGCTGTGTGCGGTTGTCTCTCCTGACATGACATCAAGTTAGGCTTTAAAAATAAATAAATAAATAAATAAAACAATCAATGCCAGCTTCTGGAAAGTAACATTATTTCTGCCTTTAGATTGCTATTAAAGAATGTGGTGTTTCAGATATAATCAGACAGCAGACTTTTCTCTCAGGCTGCTGCAACTATAGTCCGAGTGCTTTTCAGCTGTTTCGTCCCTAGGTCTTCAGCAGCATCATTTACTCCATTTTCCAAGTGAGAGGAGGTAAGTACAGTACAGAGAAATTGGAGAAGTTATCCAGGACTTAAGAGTGACACTGCTGAGCTCTCAAACAGTACTTAAATTAACGTTTCAATTCATTCATTCACAGCCTTCCTACCTGGGCCACTAAATCTGCAGTCTTTCTCCATGGCTACTAAGACCTTGCCCATACCTTTGTAAGTGGGACCAGGAATGAAATTAACTCAATATACTGATGATTTAGGTTAAACAACCAGGTATTTTAAACAGTGATACATCAAGGCTACCAATTCTATGATTTTTTATGCTATCTTTCTTTGAAGAACTTAAGAATTTCCAGTTCTGAAGACATCATGGGTAGAAAAAGTTTTAAGTACTTTGAAGAAAGGTGTTAGTACACACCACAAGGATAATGACATAGTTATATTTCTATTTCTGACCTCTAGTCAAATGAAACATGAGCAGTCTTAATTATTGCCATGTTTTAAAAGAAAAAGACAGAGAATGTTTAATAGTCTTTTGCTTCTTCATAGTCAAGTCCTCCAAATCCCAAACCAATTAGCCAAATCGATTAAGATGATTTCACACATTCTCTTCAGACGTACTGAGCACACACTGCATTCATCCGGGACTCTGAATCAGTTACCAAGGGAAACTCTATACACCTTTACCTTCTGCCCTCAGCAAACTTAGAGTTTATGCCATCATGAGCTTATTTGGATCTTTCTTTAATCACCCACTGGCTGCTTGCTTCTGGACAAGTTACTGACCCTTTCTAAGCTACAACAGATATAAGATATACGATAGATTCTAAGAGATACAAATGTTGATGATACTGGAAGTACCTACCTAACTAGACAAAAATATGTGATAATAATGTAAATGTATGAAAATGAGTGTGCTATAATTAAAATATTCATTTAAAGCAAATTTCTATGATAAAATACAGATGTCCCCAACAGGAAAACATAGCTCGTGATTCCTACATACCAGCATTCACTCCTAGATTTAATGTATTTTAACAAAGACTGGAAATCTGCTTGAAATGAATGATTAACCTTGACATTCTAATAGGAACCAGAATTTTTATTAGTGGAATATTGTCAATGTCCTGGTCTCTTAGGAAGACCAAGACACCTACGTACATCATCCTGCTCTGAGCTCAAGTTCCTGACCCCAAGCTTGGTGAAGACGAACTCATTGGGCACTGCCACAGCTCGCTTGAGGGGTGGAAGACCCTTTCTTCATGAATTTTATTATATCCAGCAGCTGTACTTACATCGACTTTCCTCTGACAGTTAAAATAAGTTGGCAAAAAATTCATATAAACAATAATTTCATAACAACTTGGGAATTGCTTTATGTGGCAAATTAATTTATGATATTTTAATTTCACAAATCGGTGACTGAATTATTACATGTTATGTATCGATCTGGGTTTAGTAATCTCTCAAAATGGGAAGTAGAACAGATTTAATTCCGCTTTATAACACAAGTGAAGGGCGGTATCCTCATTACCCAAATAGAGAAATTTTCCATGTTTTGGAGAACGGCTGCTTTGAAAAAGAATGGAAGATATAATTAACGTGAGCCAATGCTAAGTGTTCTGCATACTTCTAAGTGCATTACAATTATTGAATCCTTATAACAACTATAACTGTTGGATTCTGTCCTATCTCTATTTTATAAATGAAGAAACCAGGGCACAGAGAGGTTAAGTTGCCTAATCTAGGGCACCCAGTTAAGCATTGGTGGCATTCAGACAACTCGTGTCACTTATTTCCAGAGCTTCTCTTTTATCATCTATGTTTTATGGGATGTCAATTTTTTTAAATCATGAATAAGTATAATCCTGTCATAAAATTAATAAATTAAGAATGTATTATTTACATATATTAGACCATTATTATTTAAAAATCATCTTCATGTATGTCACTTAACCTCTTCATACCCATTTGAAGAAGCTAAGGAGATAACGATAACCCTATTTCCCCAACACAGACGCCAATAAGAGACGTGATCTCCCAAGGTCATGAAAACTAACCAGTGAAGAATTCTAAGTTCCATCCTGGCCTTCTGACCTCAATGTGTCCACTTCCCCAACTAAGGTCACATAGTGAAAAATACGGGAATGCCAAATGTCTTTTACGTGGTAGCTTACAGCAGGTGCCCTAGTAAATGACCTTGAAGGGATCATTCTGTGTTAGAAGGGAGAGGGATACAAGTGTCCCAAATTCTCTCTCTCCCTGCAGCTTTTATGTCTTTTGGGGCCAGGGAACTAAGATGAGGGGTTTAACCACTCAGCCATGAAGGGGTGTACTCTATTTGTTTTAGTTCTGAGAGTGTGGCTTCCAAATATTCTCCTTAGTTCAATAATTCAAGCTGCACTTCATGAGAAAACCGTATTGAAATTAATCAAGAGAAAAATTCAAGACACCTAAAAGGGATACATTTATATTTTCCATGTTCCTATTCCTAAAAAAATGTACATTGGTTTAGATCACCCCCCTCAGAGAATGGTTGATACTTGGTTATTTTCCTTCATGGCTGGATTGAAATATTAGAAAATTGCCACGATAGACTGCTCATCGCTTTAGCCCTCCACTAACACAGTAGTACCCCTTCCTGCTAAAACAATAATGTGGCTAAATGATCTCCATTAGAATGTAAAACTCCTAAAGACAGAGATATTGTCTATTTAGTTTACTTTTGCATCTTCAGTGCCTAAACTAGTGTTTAACACATAGCAAATACTCAACAAATACTTGAATACATGAGTTAATTCATTCGTCCATCTACCCATCTATCTAAGATGCATGGGACCAGCAGTTGGCGTAATGGCTATGTCGCTGGACTCTCATAGAGTCGACCACAGTTCGATCTCGAACCCAGTGGCTTAAACTCATGCTGGGCGCATGTGTGTGCATGCGTGCCCAAGATTCTGAGAGGAGAATACAAGAGAAGGGATTGTAGCATGGTCACCCCCCCTGGGGGGTGATTTCTCTGACTCTCTCTGTCTTTCTGGTGCATGCATGCTCCCTATAACAAAAATCTCTCCAATAAATAAATAAATAAATAAATAAATAAATAATAACACATGCATGGATCATCCCAAAGAGAAGAACAGGAATTTACTGTTTATGACAGGAAACAAACTCAGTTAAGTCAAGGGTAGTCTTCATATTTCTAGGTTGATTCTTTTGATTTATAAACATCTCCTAAAATTATATGCCAAAATTTAATTTCTCTATTAAATTCTGATGACCTAAGATGGTATCTGGAACCTACTTTTTTGACCAAACCCCATCTTCTCTATGTAAGCCTGTTTTCAATTCTGACTTCTGTTTTCTCTCTCTCTCTCTCTCTCCCAACTCCCCTTTATCTCTCTCTCATGCACTCATATAATACACACACAGACACCTACACACACAGCAAGAAAAGATTATAAGACTAAGGCAGAATGCTACAGATGCCAAATAAAATGAGTAGTCAATGTTTAAAACCCCAGAATAGGAACAAATGACCTTAAAATGGTTTGATAATCCTAGCGTTCATATCATCACCCATCTTCACTGAGCCGCTTTCTCCACAGGCCATTCCTAGTTGCTCTCATTTCTAATTTTAGGTCCCAAATTTTCAGGGAATAGATCTTGTTGAAATAGCAGTCTCTTATAGCACCCAGCACATGACTGACACCCAAAATATACTATTAAAATTGTCATAAATTCATATTTTTGTCCTCTGCATGCACATACCTCTGGACACTGTGAAAACAGAAATTCGTAAAAGACTCTTACCAATCATGTGGTCACAGGTATTTGATACTGAGAACTTTTTTTTTTGGGGGGGGGGAGTGGAAATTAACTGTAATATACAAACTGGTTAGGAAAAATAGAGAATCAAATTGCAGTTTGGACAAGATAAACAGTAAGGTCATTTCAGGTTCTAAGTTTTTAGAACTCACTAAAAATAAAACGTAAAGTAGAAAGAGCATGCACTTTAGGGTAAATAATTTGTTCTTACATAAAGCTACTTAGTCTTCCTGAGCCTAAGTTTACTTGCCCATAAAATGACTACTATTTATGACATAAGTTAGTTAAAACCATATGTTTAAGAGATAGCAAGAGTTTCAAAACTGAGAAAAAGTATCAACGGTTGAATGAATTAATGAATGAGCAGATGAATGGACAGTCAGGTGGATAAAACATAGCATCTCCCCTCTAAAAATCACTAAATTACCAGTGTGAGACTAAGCAAAATAGCACACAATAAAAATAAAACATAGTTAGAGACCCTCCTTTCAGACTACAGGGGTAGCATAAAAGAAAATGTTCAAAAATTCTAGGGTATTAAAAAATGCATTTGGTAACATTCTCAGACACCACCTTAATAATCATTTTTATATAAAACTCTATGCCAGGACTGGATGGTGTTGCAGCAGTAAAAAGAGGTGCTCTGCAAAACTGATTCACATGGAAAGGTTCCAGGTTCAAATCTGGTGACTTCCCTGACTACATTGGGTACATTCATGCCCGTGATCCGGACTGGCTGAAGCTGGGGGTGGATCCCAGTGTCAAGAACTTTTTGAAGATGCTGTATCTCTCTCTCTCTTTCTCTTTCTCTCTACGTCCCCTTTGCTCATGGGAGAAATAAATGTTGAAATAAAAAGCATCCCCCTGTGCATAATTTGGCCAAAAATTCAGCGTATGCAGCATGACATCAAGGGAACGCTAATGTAGATGGCTCATGCTTGTGAATTCCAAAGTCTAAAGCCAAGATGAATGGAATGAGAGAGAGAGAGGGAGAGAGAGAGAGAGAGAGATGCATTTCAACATGTAGTTATCCAGAAAGGGGAAGATAAGATCATTATATAAAGACAGTTCTTTAAGCACCCAAAATATATCACTGGAACAGAAAGCAACAACAATATTTCTGCCATGTTTTAGATGGGATATTAGTATTTAAGCTTGTAACGTCAGCTAGAAGGGATCTCATGAGGTCATCGTCCCATTCCAGGTAACATACATATACTATAATCAGCTAGAGATGATAAGAGAAGGGACTTCTTTAAACTCAAACTCGAAAATTGTCTTCTGGTGGGTTGAGTGTGTTAAGAGGATAGCAATGGAGAAGTAGTACATTCTTTTTTTCTTTATTTTGGCAGGTCTTCTCTCATCTTTAAGAAGGGCAAAAAAAAGGAAAAAGCTATAGTTGGCCTTTGAAAGATAAGTAACCAGAAGCATTTATTATTAGCAAAGAACAAATGTTAGAGAAAGAATATTGACTTTATGCTAATATAAATGTAATTTACTTTAAAAATTATAAATATGACTTGTCTAAAAGATCAGATATCAAATTTGGAGGCAAGAATCTGTCTTAAAATTTTTATTCTAACAAGAACCAAGTACAGTATTTTGGGTTTTGTCATTGTTGTTTTAAATGATTATTTAATTTTATTTATTATAATTACTTTTTAATTTGATGAGAGAGACACACACACTCACCAGAGAGAGAGGGAAACTGAGAAAGCAAGCAACCAGGTCCAGGACTCAAACCACAGTCAGCCATGTGGTAGTGCAGAGCCTTAACCACCATACCACCTGCTGGCCTTGAGTACAGTATGTTGAATATAATAGATAGTCTGTACCTGTGCACCAATTTATTTAATTTTGACTTAAAAATGATAAATGTTCAGGATGAGGAAGCATTATCTCAAGTTTCACTATAAGCAAAACCTTAGACATAATTTTATTAGTATTGTAGCACGTGCACAGTGCATGCATGTCTCTGAATCATTTAAGTATTGGCTACCATAAAACAAATGTCTGATAAATATGATAGAAACTACATTACTGAAGCAGTTAAGTCTGGAGAAGAATGAACCACACAGGGAAAAGACTGCTTCACAAAATGGGGACGGGAGCCCCATCACTGGAGACCTTCAAGTCCAGACTGAGAACAATACCATGGAAGCAGGGTTCCAAGAGCTGAGATAGATATTCTAAAAAATGATTACAGTCAGTACTGCTGCAGGTGAGAAATGAATCAAAATCACTGCAAGCCACATGCAAAGCAATACTTAGGAAGCCTTTTCTTTGTAAAGAAAGTGAAAATCATAGGGATGTGTATGTATGTTGAAACCACTGGCTGGCGGGAAATGACAGCAGGGTGGAAGATTCAAGGAGACAGTCAAAGAAAGCATGTCAAGACTACCCCTGTGAAGCCAGCACAGGGCTAAGCACTTCTTTTACTGGCACCTAGTATGTAGTGCAGAAGTGGGTGTAGCAGCCTCAGGTGATGAACAGTGGAAAGGTTAAATGACAAAGTTCCTCTGGATTGTGGTGTTCAAGAGTAAAGAAAAGAAAACATATGTACCTATTAAAACATAAGACAAGACAGCTCCCCAGGTAAGAGCCAGAAAAAAAAATCCCCAGGAAGTTAATCAGAACCATTGTGGATTCTCTGGAAGATAGTCATTGACTATTTTGGATTCCTGTGTAGGAAAGATCTCATTTTGAAATAAAAGACTTCGGTGTAACCAAACGCTGATGAGCTGGAAGGTGAATGGAGAAGCAAAAGAAAATGGGGTGAAAGGTAGTATTAGGAGCTCTGCTCGGGCTCCTCATTTTCTGCAGGTAGTGTTAGGTTCACATGAGAGAATGAGAAAAGCAGATGCTTGCTTTGCTACAATTGCGGTGGTTCTATGTATTTCTACTATCAGTAATTATAGAGAAATCTAGAGACTTGATTTATGGCAGAAAGAAGAAAATAGTTAAATCTCAGTTTATCATAGTATCTTCAGTTTCGTGTTTTTGTAAGAAAAAGAGATAACTCTGAACAACTCCGAACCAAATTGAGATAACCTACAACAAACCAGAGAAAAAAATCTCGCAAAATGGTTTCTCAACTAAATGTGAGAAAGAGATTGGACGACAATCAGTTGTCCCATTCATGAAATTAAACATTTTGAAAAACAATCATCCCATTTCCTGCTTGACAATTTTGAACTCACTATTTACACAGCATTGCCTTCAAAATAAAGAGTAAGCATGTGTTGTCTCATGAGTAGGTGAGGAAGCTAGGTGACCACAGAAAGGCCACTTAACCTTGGTGCATAATTTAGTCATCTATAGAAAAAGAAATTATTAAATGAGTACGTATGTGTTAAGTCTTCTAATGCAAGGCTAGTTCTAAAAGGCTCCTGGAATCAGCAACAGCATTCGGTTCCAGGGATTATAACAAGAAAAAGAGTATGTACTCTAAAATACCTAAATATTATCAATGGGACTGCTTACCTGAAAAAGGTATTAGTAGTTGTAGCAAAGACTATTAGGAAAATAAATGACTTGATTATCAGTGAAACTCTCTGAAGTTGCTAAATTCTCCCAATTTTAGTTCAAATGATGTCCCATAATCTCTAAGTGACTAATGAATGATGAAAAAATATATATATACATATATATGTGTGTGTGTGTGTGTGTGTGTGTGTGTAGCCTGGAAAGTGCCAAGTGCCAAGTGCCTGCGTGCGTGTGCACATAAGTGCAGGCCCAAACTCCTGATGTGAGGGAGGCATGAAGGACAAAGGATTTTGCTGTGACCTTGTTCACTGGGGGAATGTTTTCTTTCTCTCTCTGGCAAGTACATGTGCCCTCTGGTGATTAAAAAGATAATAAAAGAGGTTAAAAAAAAAAGAAATATGAAACAGTCTGCTAACTAAAGAGATGGTACAAAATAAAATACGGTTGTTTCTATCATAGCTAGACTTTTGAGGTTTTTGCTTTTGTTTTATATTTTATTATTATTGTTGTTACACGAATGCAATTTCTGTGTATTGGATAATCTTAGATGTCAGTTAATGATCAGCTTTATAATCATCCAGATAAAACAGGGTCAGCAGGTGATGTGGTGATTAAGGTCCCCACATGGCCGACCATGGTTCAAGTCCCGAATCCGGTAGCTTGAAGATCACACTGGGGTTGGGACCAGCAGATGGAATATTGGTTATCTTGCTGGACTCCCACATGGATACCTGCAGCTCAAGTCCCAGATGCATAGGCTTGAAACTCACACTGGGCATGTGCATGCAGCCCAAAATCCCAAGAGGAGAATGGATGAGAAGGGATTGCAGCATGGTCATCCTCCCTGGGGAGTGATTTCTCGCTTTCTGTCTCTGTCTCTGTCTCTCTGGTGAATGCACATGCCCAATAAAAAAAAAAATCTCTATTAAGAAAAAAGACAGAGAGAGAGAGAATCATGCTGGGCATGTCTGTGGGCATACCCAAAATCCTGACAGGAAACTGGAATGAGAGGGGATTGCAACATGACCACCCCCTGATGATTTCTCACTTTTCTTCTCTTTTTCTCTGTCTCTCTCCCAAGAGTGCACACCCTATGGCAAAAGCCTAAACAAACAAAAATAATCCAGATAAAAGAAGGAGCTAATTCTACAATGAAAAGCATTGATAGAGAACTTTGCTCTCATGGCCCTGTTCTTAGCCTGAAATGCATCTTCATTCCAATGTTATTTACCCCATATGGAACCTTGGACTAAGAGTTTCTTGTCTTCTGGGCCTCGATTTTCTCTCTCTTGAAATGTGATTAATCAAATGATTACTGGGGTATTTACACATTCTTCATCCTATGACTGTAAGTAAAATACTCACTAACATCATATTACTTACCCCAAACAAACTAGGATGTATCCTTCTCATATTCCCAAGTAACTTCTGGGTAGCTAACTGAAGTGAAAAAGTGATTGGTTATCTTCATCCCCTGACTCCTTGGCTAGATACCCTCAGTCCCCAGAACTAAACCTGACTGTGACCTTTTACTACAAAATGCTTCTCTGTCACTCTAGAGAAAGGTAATGATAATTAAAGCAGACTTTTTTTAAATGTGCCAACTTATTTTATTCTCACAACCACCCTACAAAATGGATATTGTTATTACCAGTGTGTAAATAGAAGAGTAGAAAAGGAACTTGGCTAAGGTGACACAGCTAAGGGAATGAGCAAGACTGGAACACAGAGAGTCCAAACCTCTCACCAGCAGATGAAGAGGCTCTAGCCTCTTATTAGTAGATCAGTCACTTCCCAGTTATGTGATGCTGGTGAGAGTGGAAGAGGAGACGCACCAGTGTTGGTGCTGACGACTGTCACTCTCCTTGTTTAGCCTGTATAGAAAGACAAGCTATCGCTGGGTGGGGTGGAAAAGCCTGTGTGGAGAACACTCTCGGGCCAGCCTGTGGCACAGCAGTTAAGGCAAGTGGACCACCGCCCGCCACGGGCAACTGTACAGTTTGAGTCCTGGACCCCAGGGCTTGCAAAACACACCAGCCAGGCATGTGTGCCTGCCTGCTTAAAATGCCAAAAGGAGAGAGAAATGGTGAAGGGATTGCAGTGTGACCATCTCCCATGGTGCTTTCCTTTTTTCCGGCTCTCTGTCTCTCTCACACCCGCCCTCAGGCATTTATTTTTAAAGAAGAATGCTCTCAATTAAGAGAAAGAGGGAGAAGGCCCCTGCTTTCTCCCTTTAAATATCTGAGAATCTTCTACATTAGCCTCAGTGCTGACATCCCCATGAGTTTATATGCCTAACTAACTGAGCCCTGTAATAGCACAGCATCTCACTCAACTTGTTTGGAAATGGTGGGCAAGACTTAATCCTCTTTAGGAAGCAGAATCAGGCCGAAATGCCCTCTTTGCTAATTTCTTCTTTGTGAGAGAGCCCCCTGTTGCGTAATCTAAGTAATTGAAGTGTATATTGCTTTGCTAACCAATTCCTCTGGAGCTAGTAAAGTGTAGGATAGATTTACACACACACACACACACACACACACATACACACACACATGCAATACCCATAAAATACCAACCTCTCGTTTTCTTTTCAGAATATTCAATCTTAGGGACCACTGTGTATGTATGTATCTAGAAAAGCAACTTAACGCAGCATTAACCCACTAAATTCAGAGGTTTTGCATTCAATGCAGAACTGCTGTTAGCTTCTTGACCTTTCTGTTCCTTAGGATCATTTGGAAAATGAATATAGTAGACTTCTGGGACAGACAGAGAGACTCAGAATGGTCAAACCCAAGAACCGGAATGGAAAGAACCCTAAGAATCATCCAGGTTAATGCCTTCATTTTAAAGATGATGGAACTGAAGGCTAAGGGATACTTCAGTTCCCACAGTTCTGGTGGCTTCAGCAGAAGCACCACTCAGGCTTCTGCATTCTAAGACTAGTGGTCTTGCTGGTATAAGATTTCATTTCTTAATCACAGATCATATTTTAGACTTTTTTAAAGAAGAAAAAAAAACCTGACGAATAAAAAACCAGTATAGGGTGATATGGTGGTTAAGGTGCTGGAATTCCCACATGGCTATCCACGGTTCAAGTCTCAAACTTGGTGGCTTGCTTTCTCCCTCTCCCTCTCTCTGTCTCTCTTCCTCTGGCAAAACTCATGTGAAAAAATAATAAATAAAATAAATTTAAAAAATAACAACTATAAAAACAAAACAAACCGTATGAAGGACCCGGTGTCCCGGTGTGGTGGCACTACAACTGTAATCCCAGCAACTCAGGAAGCTGAGAAAAAAAGGATTCTAGCCTGGTCAACATTGTGAGGTCCTGTTAGCAAAACCCTGTCTCTGAGAAATAAACAGAAGAAAAGGAAAAGCTAGTTTATAGTGAAAGATGGCTCCCAGCTGAGCCAGGAAGGTCCTTATTCCTTATTAGTAGTATTACATGCCTAATTTACACATACTTAAACACCTCGGACTGCTGAGGAAGTTATCTAATGTCACACATTTGGAAAATAGTGACATTGATCTGGTCTTCTAAATTTGAAATTCCTTCTTTTCTTCTTTGGACCTTTATCTCCCCCAACCTTCTTTAAATTGAACTGATTCAGATGAGATCAAGTTAATTATAAAGTCTTCTCAAAAGATTATTAATGCTTTCCCAGAAATGCCCCAGTTAATACACAATGTAGGCCCTTCTTCACTGGCTGCTTACCTACATTCTGTTCATTCAACATCTATTTTCAAATAAAAGAAGATTATTGAATCAGCCTGGTGATTAAAGCAGCAGGATCCCAAATGGTCCAAGTTCTGGACCCTGCAGCTTAAAAAACATGCCAGGCACATGTGCATGTGCGCCCAAAATCCCCAAAAGAGGGAGAAATGGAAGAAAAAGGACTGAAGCATGTCCATTTCCCATCGGGGGGAACTGTTTTCTCGCTCTCTTTCTTTCTCTCTCTCTCTGTCTCTCTCTGGAGATTGCACATGCCATCCATCAAATAAAAATAATTAATAAAAAAACATAATTATTTAAAATACAGGAATTTCTCCCACAGGTTTATTGCATGAGAAAAAAAGAGTCATAATTCTATTTGAAACCATAGGAGTATCATTAAAATGCAGAATTCTTTGTGATGCTAATGAGTATTTTCTTCACCAGGTAGCACTGCTTACTAAACATCTGGCAGGGCCTGCTGAGAATACCCAGGAGCTGAAAGCAGGACACTGACCTTGCCTCAGGAACTTCTCCATCAGGTGATTTGAAGACAGGCATTGCCTTTAGTATATGTATAAGATGTTGCAGCATCTGATAGCCACATAAATAATTTCTTTAATTAGTTCACCCCTGTGCTTCTTCAGCGTCGAATATTCAATTAAACACAAAACTTGCAACTCACTGCTAGAGTATTCATTAGTAACCTGCAAGTTATCTTTAAACACAACAATAGCTTAGGGAGAATGCAGCGAAGAAATGAACTTGTCTTTGTCTTGAACATAAGAATTTGAATCACAGGCCCAGGGAGGAGAGTCTGTGAACAGCCATGTTTGTTCTCGCCAACAACTCATCTCCTGTACAGACATACATGTAACCTACCAGTTCCTTCAATTATTGTCAACACATCTTGGCAATAGATGACGTTTATCTTACCCCTTTACCCGTCTCCTTTCCTTAATATTTTAAAATCTCACAGATTTATATAAACATAGACAGTATACATGTAAAACGACAAGTAAGGGTTGCACATACATATGAGGAAATCTCAAGAAATTGGTGAGAAGATGGCATAAAAATATGAATCCACGTGACTGCCTAAAACATTCTGAAGTCCAGGCAGAGTTTTTCATACTATGCATTCTCCACAAACATTTTGAAGATTCTTTACGTAACAACTTACCTCATCTGCTATCTATAACTGTGTATGTCTATGTATATATGTACATGAATACATATTTGATGTTTTCTATGTATCTGTGTGAAATGGTAAAATGCTAAGGAAAGGAGACTGGAAAAGGGCAGAAAGAAATGTTGTCAAGTTGTCTAGGAAAGCATGTAGTTTCTTTTCATTTTCCAGCTACCCCCTCATACCTCAGTCACTGGGCAGACCGCTTAGCACATAAGATAAAGAGAAATAAAATGCAATTTCTCCCCCTGAAAGAACTTCCTGTCTATCTAGTGGAGGAACCTGGCATTGTAGGTGGTAACAACAGTCCTCATGAAACACAGGCTGTGGTGGGATGGGCCCTGGGCTGGGGCGTTCAAGGGAAAAGGCCACTCTGCTCGATTGGAAATGATCTTGCAACATTTCACGAGGGAATGACATGGGACTGCCCAGTCACGGACAAGTAGGCAAAGCCTCCATGAGACAGGGTTAAGAAAAAACTCCTAGCCAGAGAGAAGAGGAAAAGGCAAGCACCGAGGTATGGCCGTCAGTTATGTAAGGCTGTGAGGTTTGCCAGGGCAGGAACCATATCTCTTGTTCATTTTTATATCTCAGCTGCCAAGCTCATGATTAATAAAATTAAATCAGTCAAACGAAACAACAAATGAGAGCTGGCCCTACGGCCTAGTACTTAAGAGAGCTGGATCCCGTAGAGCCAGCCAAATACCAGCCTTGTTAGCTTGAAGAACATGCTGAGCACATGTGAGCATGAGCCCCAAGTCTCAGCAGGATGGAAAAACAGGCAATGAAAGGGTTCTGGCATGACTACACCCCAGTGGGAGTCGCTCCCCCCTCCCCCCGCCCCGTCACTCTGTCTCTCTCTGGTGAGCACATGTGCCCTTTGGCAATTAAAAAAAAATAAATGAATGGGGACCAGAGTTTCCCCAGTGTTTTCCAGGAGCAGTTCTACAGTTTGAGGTCTTAGATTTAGATCCTTGATCCACCTTGACTTGATTTTTGTCAAAGGACCAGTAGGTGGTATGGTAGTTAAGGCACTGGACACTCCCACAGGGCCAACCACAGTTTGAATTCTGGACCTGGCGGTTGCTTTCTCATTTTCCTTCTCTCTCTCTTTTTCTCTGGGCCTCTCTCTGGTCAAATTAAAATAAATAAATAAATAAATAAATAAATAAATAAGTAAATTGAAATAAAACAATTATTTTTAAAAATGAATGAATAAACAGTATTTGAAGAGTGTTGACAGATCATGGGACTCAGAATATCAGATGTGTGGAAGCACAGGATAGAAATTAGAAAGTCTGGCCACCAATCAACAGGACCAGTATGTATATGGCATCTGTGCCTCATCTTGAAGGCAACAGAGAGCCGCTGTAAATCTGTGAAGATTTGATACAATCTAACCAGTAAATGTTGGTACTACTGCAGTTTTTAGTATAAGTAATTGGGTTAAGTATAGTGCAATAGGTACAGTTGTCAGACTCAATTCATTGTATTAAAATTAAGTAGTATTGAGTCCATCTCATGGTTGAGTGGTTAAAGAGGCTGGATCCCTTATGGCTGACCACGTAGTTCATATCCAGGCCCCGAGGGCTTGAAGAACATGCCAGGCATGTGTGTATACTTGCCCAAAATCCCAAGAGGAGAAAATGAAAACAAGGTATTGTGGTGTGACCACCCTGACTGGAGCACCTTCCCCCTCCCCCTCCCTGTCTCAGTGCCTCTCTGTCTCGCTTTGGTCAATGTATGTGCCCTCTGGCATTTAGGAAAAATTAAGTAGTAGTAAAGTAAAATGGAATACACTAAAAATATGGGGATGGAAGTAACTAATCACAACTTTTTTTTAAAAAAGAATTATTTTATTTAACCTTATTTATTTATTCATTTGTTTTTAGTTTGACCAGAGAGGGACAGAGCAAAAGAAAGAGAGAGGGAAAGTGAGAAAGCAAGCTGCCAGGTCTGGGACTCAAACCATGGTCGGCCATATGGGAATCCAGTGCTCTTAACCATACCACCTGTTGGCCCCTTACCACAATTTTTGTAGGAAGATAAAATTGCACTTGAGACAAAGCTCCAAGAAATCAAGTTCTAAGGGGTCACACTATACTCACCACTCCGATAGTTCTCTATAGATGCTATTGAAAAGTCTCATATGGCCACACCTGTCTGTTTTCCTAAGGAAATATAAAACAGGTATAGATATCCACACGCTGTCCCAGGGTCACACGTGAAAAACAGCACAGGACTAGCAGTGTAACACCTCAGTTTAGTCCTGTTTTTACCATTAAGTTGCTCTAAAATCGTGGGCTTTTGTCTCTTTCAGAGTCCCAGTCCTCTAAATCTCCATCCATAAAAGAAGGGGTAGGCCATGGAAGGACATGGAGGGCTAGACTCCTAGGGGTTATCCTTCCATAGTCTCTTTAATTATTATGATCTACAATTCCAAAGAAGTCTCTGGAACGGGAACCTCAGACATGGCTCCCGCCAGTGTCCACTAGCATAACAGGGAGGTGGAGTATACTTTATTGAGTGATGAACCAATCCCACAGTATCTTCTGAGAGAAAAATATCATATCCTTTCCCTTGCTCATATAAAAATGAACAAATACAGGTATAAAGGAAAAAATGAGGCAGAAAGCTACATAGGAATGCTTTATTATCCTTAACAGTACTTGAATAGGGTGAGAGGGGAAAGGGAACAGGGGAAAATACATTTAATTGATACAAAAATGAGAAGTTATTTGCTGATGATAATGTATATGATAATACTTTGTCTTGACTGATAGGTACTGAATTCATGTTGGCAAAAGCAAGGTTGTACACTATAAAGGTGTATAGTGATTGATGTAAATTAAAAAATAAAAATAGGCGCCAGCAGATGGCATAATGGCTACATCACTGCACTCTCACATAGTCGATCATGGTTTGAGTCGTGGACCTAGAGGCTTAAAACTCACGCTGGGCACACGAGTGTGCATGCCCAAGATCCCGAGAGGAGAACGGAGAAGAGACTGTGGCGTGGCCATCCCCCCTAGGGGGTGATTTCTCGTTTTCTGTCTGTCTCTGTCTTTCGGGCAAGCACATACACCCTGTAGCAAAAATCTCTCTAAAATAATAAATAATCTCTCTAAAATAATGAATAAATTTAAAATAAATTTAAAAAGAGTACTTTAGAAAATATATTAGACTTGAAATTTGGAAATCAGTGTAGCTATTCACACAGATTCTCATTTTACCCCAGAGATGACCCCATTTCAGAGGACAGCAATCTAGTATGTATAGTAATACCCTTTGTGAACCTCCTAAATTATACGAGAATTATAGGAGATGAAAAGAGCAATACAGAAGAAAGAGGGTGACACCCCAGTAACTATATTTAAGAACTGAAGAGACGGAGCACACATTTCCTTTCATCTTAGTTGTGTTTGAAAGATAGACACTTACATAAGAAGAGTCTGGATTCAAAAGAACCAAATTTCCCAGGATTAGAAGAGTCTTTGTCATGTAATCAGAGCCCTAATTTTAATTTTTTATTCTTTAACTAAACAGCTATAGAACTTTAGATTATATACTAATTTAGTGTTTCTTGGTTTGGTAGTCATCTTTGCAACTGGAATGAAAATACTCATCTGACCATTCTGAGGGATACACAAGAAAATGCCTTCCACGTGGCAAGTGCTGTTGCATGTGTGGGAAGAGGAGCGAGGTCAAAACATGCACTGAGAGGTGATGTGGAGTGGCTCTGGACATGCACTCTCCGGTACTACAGCTAAGAGCAAGCAGAAGGTCGCAGAAGCCTTCCATGGTATTCCAAGAAGCAGAGAGACAGCCCACTTACTGCAGCTGCCTGCAGAGAAGCAAGCATGCGGACACGGCCTCTCTTAGGTGTGCCGGCATCTGAAAAACATCCCTCTTAATTTAGTATTTGTTTACATCAGAGCACAGACTCGAGGCACACAGGTAACCTGCCGCAGACTGCTGAAGGCCTCAACTGTACTTTTTCATCCAAAACACAGGGGACGTTAACAGTGCAGAAAGTTGAGTCAGGTGGAAAATACTTTCTTCACGCAAGCCCTTCAAAATCCTCCCCAACTGCAACTTCTTTTGTGGACTCGGAACAGGACTCCCTCCCCACTCACAGTGTCTCGGGCATGTTCTGCTTCTTCTCTGCACTAAATCGGTGTGTCTCAGTCCGGTCCTATGACCTCTGCCAGGCTGATTTCCTAGAAGTCATGGAATCCAGCTCTCATTTCAGAAACAGGCATTCTAACTAAACGTGTGTTGGAAAGAAGCAGCAGGAGAGAGAAGAGGGAAAGGGAAGGAAAAGTTCACTTATATGAAGACAACAGGAATAAATCAGAACAAATGAAAATAAACATTCTAATAATGATGTTGATTTTTGCCCTTGGGGTTGCCACACATAATTTAGGATTTAAGGATTCTCTTAAAATTACAAAATAGAATATCTGTTTTATTTTTTTCTTAAAAAAGAGGAAAAAGAAAGGCAAGAAAACTTCTCGTGATTTTATTTATATAAAAAGAATCTAAAACCTGATAGTGAATCTTCTTTTGTGCTCTCATAACAGATCAGTGCTTCCGGACATAATAAAAAGAATTCTGAAACTCGACGTAATTCTTCATTTCCTATATTGTAAAAATATTTCATTTTATTTACTATTATTATTTCTTAACTTGATCAAAGAGAGACAGAGAGAGGAATGAGAAAGGAAGCCTCTAGATCTAGGGCTTGAACTGTGGTCAGTCATGAGGGAGTCCAGGGCTCCTAACCACCACACCACACCACCTGCTCGCTGCAGTACCAGATCTTAGTTTAAAGAAATTGTATAAGCCAAAAGAACAAAGAAACAGATGATGACATGAGCTATGTTGAGAACTCCAACATAAGTGGGATCCCAATGGAGAAACTGCTTGGACTGATCTCACAAAGGCAAAAATGGCCTGGCCCACCTACAATGGACCTCAGAGACAAGTTCGTTCCACTTCTCTACTTACGCAGGGGCTGAGGTCTGAGCAGAAAGACTTTTCTGTGGCATCAAGAAGCAGCAGCAGGTGAATCCTTTCCATCTAAAGTTTGTATCAGGTTGATTTTCTTGGAACTCAAAATAGAAAGGAGCTGATAAGATCTTAGCTAAAGGAAAGAAAAACGCAGGGCCTGGTGGTAAACTTGTACTAAAAAGAAAAAGTGTGGAGAGTTTAAAAAGGATACATCACTTATTCTTGTATTTCTATTGCCAGTATGATAGAAAACCAATAAAAATAAAGGGTCTCCTTTTATACCATTATTCTACTTCCTATAGTAAAAAACAACAGGGAAACATGACAATTCAATTCAAAATACAAAGCCCACTACAAAGAAAAGAATCCTGATAGAATCACAGAACCTTGGGGTTGAAAAGCCAAGCTGTCCAACTCCTCAGCAAACAGCAAGCATTTCTTGAAAAGCTCCAGTGACGGCCTATCATAACTCCCTCCCCACTACGCCTGCTCTCCCCGGGGCTGCTCCTTCATCTTGGTCAGCTCCAACTCTATAAGCATCCCTCTAAAATATATCTTAGCTGGAACTAGTTCCACACTTTGAGTGCTTTTAGAATTACTTTAGTATCTCTTCTGCAGGAAGAACTTTCAGATTTTTTAAAAATTATTTTTATTTAATTTTATTCATCATCTTTTTTTTTTTTAACTTGACCAAAGAGAGAGAAAATAAGAAAGCAAGGCCCCAGATCCGGGTCTCAACCCGTGGTCCACCATGTGGGAATCCAGAGCCTTAACCATCAAGCCACCTGCTGGCCCCAAACGTTCAGATTTTTACAGAGCAATTTTATTCTTTCTGTCTTTTCTTGTCTCTGTTAACAAAATACCTTAGTTCTCTTAGTCACAGAATCAATCTGGCCTCTTCTACCTGAATAAGCTCTGGTTTTCAATACCCTTTTACATTTTAACATTCTGTCATCTCTAAAAAGTTAATATTGAGTCCCAGTCAATTTAAATTCTAATTATTTTTAAATGACTAGAATATTTTTTACTTAATTAAGGTTATAAATTACTGAAATATGTATGTTTTGATATATCAACCTTATAAAGTACAGATTAGACTAATCTTGGTATGATTTAGTAATGATGGTGTAATATTTAACACAGTATGTCAAACCAAGCTAACTTATGCATTGCTCACAGACCACATTAGCCTTGACCTGGTGGTTCAGTAGGAAACGCTGAGTGTCCTTTTCGACTATAACCTCCCCTCCGCATCCCCAACCTGCAGCACAAACGCATGCCCACTTCGCTCAGTGCTAGCCCCATGATCTCTTTGCTGTCTCCTTCCTATTCCTGCGGCAACACCTTCCTGCTACCTCTACGCTCTGCACCAACGCTCACCTGGGCAGCACCATCATATGTCAGTGACGGCCTATCATAACTCCCTCCCCACTACGCCTGCTCTCCCCGGGGCTGCTCCTTCATCTTGGTCAGCTCCAACTCTATAAGCATCCCTCTAAAATATATCTTAGCTGGAACTAGTTCCACACTTTGAGTGCTTTTAGAATTACTTTAGTATCTCTTCTGCAGGAAGAACTTTCAGATTTTTTAAAAATTATTTTTATTTAATTTTATTCATCATCTTTTTTTTTTTTAACTTGACCAAAGAGAGAGAAAATAAGAAAGCAAGGCCCCAGATCCGGGTCTCAACCCGTGGTCCACCATGTGGGAATCCAGAGCCTTAACCATCAAGCCACCTGCTGGCCCCAAACGTCAGATTTTTACAGAGCAATTTTATTCTTTCTGTCTTTTCTTGTCTCTGTTAACAAAATACCTTAGTTCTCTTAGTCACAGAATCAATCTGGCCTCTTCTACCTGAATAAGCTCTGGTTTTCAATACCCTTTTACATTTTAACATTCTGTCATCTCTAAAAAGTTAATATTGAGTCCCAGTCAATTTAAATTCTAATTATTTTTAAATGACTAGAATATTTTTTACTTAATTAAGGTTATAAATTACTGAAATATGTATGTTTTGATATATCAACCTTATAAAGTACAGATTAGACTAATCTTGGTATGATTTAGTAATGATGGTGTAATATTTAACACAGTATGTCAAACCAAGCTAACTTATGCATTGCTCACAGACCACATTAGCCTTGACCTGGTGGTTCAGTAGGAAACGCTGAGTGTCCTTTTCGACTATAACCTCCCCTCCGCATCCCCAACCTGCAGCACAAACGCATGCCCACTTCGCTCAGTGCTAGCCCCATGATCTCTTTGCTGTCTCCTTCCTATTCCTGCGGCAACACCTTCCTGCTACCTCTACGCTCTGCACCAACGCTCACCTGGGCAGCACCATCATATGTCAGACCTGCTCGTCCACGGCCTCTTCCTCTTAATTCCCATTCTTCAAGGGACTTGGTTCAAAACCAACTTTCAGTGTGCACTGACACCAATTATATTCACAGAGATACAAACACAAATGATGGTCTTTGCCTTCAACCAGTAAGTCTGACGGAGGCCACGGAACCCAATAAATGTCCCACAGGCAAAATATACCAAATGTGATCTTGTTCAAATTGTTGTGGAAGTCTTGATTCAGGTGGAGGAAGACATGGAAGTAAAGCTAAGCCAGCCGTGGGACAGCAGTAGCACAACACTCTGTAATGCTGGAAGCCATATGGAAAATCAGGGTTTGGTTCCTTGATCGACCTATACATGCTGGGTATGTAAGCATACGCCTGTGATCCTGGATGACTAGGAAGGACTGTGGGAAGGATGATGGCATGAAACCCTGTGGAGATGCTTGTTTCTCTAAGGTAGCAATTTTAAACAATAATAATAATAATGAGAGATTCTAAAAATAGAACTCTAAATATAAACTCTTCTCTATACATGTTTTCAAAAGGTAAAGCAAACTGGCTAGGCAGTAAGATGTTCATGGTAGGTGAGAGGTAAAATGGGTTCATTTTGGAAGACAATTTGGAATATGTAAGAGAAATTGTGAAAGGATAGGACCCTAAACTTTTTAATAAAAGTAGATGTAAAGGAGCTGGCTATTGGAGTGGTGGTTAAGGGCGCTGGACTCCGACATGGCTGACCAGGGTTTGACACCCAGACCTGGCAGCTTGCTTTCTCACTTTCCCTGTTTCTCTTTCACTCTGTCCTTCTCCCGTTAAATTGAAATAAATAAAGGTAAAGAAAATAATTCTTAAAAAAAAAAAGGGTAGATGAAAAAAGCATGTTATCTACACAAAGAAACCTGAAACAATCTTCAAAAATCATACTATCAAACAGAAAACTATGTAATGCATATTATCTCAATTGTATTTAAAATTGCATGTTGCACATACATTTGTGTACAGAAGTTTATGAACAAGATCATAGCTGGCATGTTTTGTAGGTGGGACATTTATTGTGCACACATAAAGGAAACGTGTCTGTTGTGCAGATACAAAAAGAGGAAATATAAACTTACATTAATAAAGATTAGAGTTGCAAACAGTAAATGGTCACAATGCTTCTCTCTACTTGGTGAATTTAAGAAATATTTATACTTTCTATTTTTGTATATTTTCAACAACGTAGGCTTTATGATTGTAAAATAGGCTTTGCAATTATAATCAGAAACCCCTTTCTCCAATGAACGTTAATTTCAAACAAGAAACAAGACTTGGATGAACATATAACGGTGAGGAGGTGGAGAAGGAGATTCCAAGTGCAGACAGACTTATGAATAAATGACCACGAGAGTGCACAAGGTGGCAGGGGCACGTTCACGTTTGCATAGAATCCTTTCTCCTCCTCCTCACTGTTATCTGTGGCCCACAATGGTGGGAGCACTGAATGAATTACTCTTTTGTTTTTAAAGAATTATTATTTAACTTTATTTATTTACTTATTTCAGTTTGAAAAGAGAGGGTCAGAGAGAAAGTGTGTGAGAAAGCAAGCCACGCACAAGGTGGCAGGGGCACGTTCACGTTTGCATAGAATCCTTTCTCCTCCTCCTCACTGTTATCTGTGGCCCACAATGGTGGGAGCACTGAATGAATTACTCTTTTGTTTTTAAAGAATTATTATTTAACTTTATTTATTTACTTATTTCAGTTTGAAAAGAGAGGGTCAGAGAGAAAGTGTGTGAGAAAGCAAGCCACCAGGTCCAGGACAGAGAGGGGCAGAGAGAAAGTGTGTGAGAAAGCAAGCCACCAGGTCCAGGACTCAAACTGTGATCACAGCCAAGTGAGAGTCCAGCATCCTTAACCACCATGCCACCTGCAGGCCCCATGAATTACTCTTAATATTCATGTTTTGGGTTTCAACCATAACACTGGTATCTCCTTTGTGAACTTTTTCATGGAATTGTAAGCATGTCCATTCTAATCAAATGATTACAAATAGTTTGAGTAAAGACAATATCAAGATCCTCATGTTTAGGGAGTTTCACAGAGTAAGGCATATTGTTGGAAATGAAAAAAAAAAAATGCCAGGGGAAAATAATTGTTAGGAATTCACAACAGGGTTTCTCAAAAATCAAAGTCACTACCAGAAAATGGACATGTTTTCATGATCTCAATCAATTCCTCATTGGTCTCCTTGACTCATTTCTTGTACTTAATTCACTCTTTCATTCAACAAACATTTTTTTTTTCTTGGGAGGTTTTTGCTATAGGGCACGTGCACTCGTCAGAAAAAGAGACAGAGAGACAGAAAGCGAGAAATCACCCCCCAGGGGGGATGGCCACGTCACAATCCCTTCTCCTCCATTCTCCTCTCCGGATCTTGGGCACGCATGCAACGTGCCCAGCGTGAGTTTAAAGCCACTGTGTCTGGGACTGAAACCACAGTAGACTACATGGGGGTCCAACGACATAACCATTACACCAACTGCTGGTCACCTCGACAAACCTTTTTTTAATCACCTGGGAGCAAACACTGTACCAGGCACCAGGAAGACAGCTGTGAACAAGACAGAGAAGCCCTACTTTCATGGCGTTACATTCTTTTTACAGTCTTTCCTTGTCCGTCAGACATCTATCCCTAGAATCCTGTTTTTGACACACCACTTCTGTGCTCAAAGAACTATACAATTTCCTCCTGTCTCATATCTAGCCTTCCACAATGAGAGCAATAAAAAGGAAAGGGGCATGGAACCAGAAGTTCTACAGAACGGCTAGACCTTCTGCACGTGGCAAGTTACCATCCCCAAACCTCCGTTGCCTTACTTCCTAGATGGAGATAAGGACAGTTCCTAGCTTTCCTTCCAGGGCTGTTCTGAGGTTATGGATGAAGTGCTTTACCCTATAAATCTTCGAGCTATCTTTTCCCTCAATACTGTGTTCCGGTAAGACCCATTATCCTTCTTTTGCCAGACAGCACTAATTCATAACCCCACTTCTGTTGGCCTCCTCTACCAGCACAGGCGTCCTTTTCTTTCTGCCAATTCAAATCCTGATTCCTCATTTTTTCCCCAAGACCTACATCCCCTAAGAAGCCTTTCCGAACACCCCCGCTGTAGGAAAAATACATATAAAACTTCAGTGGCATGCTGTAATACCATTCTCTAAACCAAACTCTCTGTGTAAACAAACAAAAGAAAGCCAATTCTGGGTCTTGGTTTCCTTCTTTCTTTGTTTTGTTTTGCTCATATTCTCTAACTTGCATAGACAACAATTCTGCCTTTTTTTCTATTACGCAATTGCAAAGATCTTTTGTTTGTTTTACTAGGCAAGGTATTGAGAAGGAAATCATTTTAACCTCTACTTCTTCGAAAAATAATTTGAGCCTAGAATTTTTCTTAAAGAATTACATATTTAATTTTATTTATTCATTCATATATTTTAATTTGCCCGGAGAGAGAAAGAGAGAAAGTGAGAAAGCAAGCTACCAGGTCCAGGACGTGAACTGTGGTCAGTCATGTGGGAGTGTCCAGCACCTTAACCACCACACTGCCTGCTGGTCCTGAGCCTGGAAATGTTAACATTTGTGCTTGGAAATTCGGGGAGGGTAGTCTCAAATTGAAAATGATCATCACTGTAATTGCAGCAAAGCATCCCATGACTTGTAAGTAACTGACATACACGGGTGGCGTATGAAACAAAGATACACAATACAGCTGACATGACTCATTACCCAGCAATACTTCCGTGAATCCTGTTAAATTAAATGGCAAGTGGATGGCCCCCTTTCTTTGGAGTTTCGAGGACTAGAAACAACCCTCCTCCAAGAAACCTCCTGAATTTCCTGGGCGCGTGTGCGTGTGTGCCCAAGATCCCAAGAGGAGAATGGAGGAGAAGGGATTGGGGCGTGGCAATCCCCCCAGGGGGTGATTTCTTGCTTTCTGTCTGTCTCTCTGTCTCTCTCTGTCTCTCTGGCAAACACACGCGCCCTATAGCAAAAACCTCTCAAAAAAAAAAAAAAAAAAAAAAAGAAAGAAACCTCCTGAATTTCCAAGTCAAAAATTATGTTTCCTTTTTCTGCCTCTGTGCACATTCCATTAGCACTATCTTAGCCTATAAAACGTGCATTGTAATAACTTACGGTCTAAAAGATATTGTTTCCCAAATCTTTTGACTTGATCCTCACAGCATCCTTACACATCAAGTTTTACAGGTGAGGAAACTGAAGGTCAGAAAGCTCACATGAAAACGTAGGCACTCCAGCCAGGTCTCCAGCTTCTGCGTTTTGCGTTCTGTTTACCATGAGGATTTTTATAAAAGCTATTATTTAAAACATACTCCTAATTCATTTTTATTTCCCTCAGTGTTTTTCCCATGGAAAGCTCAAAAATGTATTTGCTGAATTAAACGGAAAATTCAACATTGGGCAATGTGAAACTCTGTTGAGGGGGATGGCCTCCAATTTTAACTGTGCCATATGTATGGCTTAATTAAAACGCGTACATTGTCTTCTCAAGGCCAGAGCCCCTACGAGAAGTGGGACTCATCACAAGATGATTTGATATTCCACATGAGTTGATGTGGTCAGCAAGGCCACTCAGTGCCCTTCTGTGCAGACAGGTGATCAATTCCTGAGGCCACGTGAAGAGTTACAGAGATCGCAGGCTGTCACCTCAGATAGGCTTAGATTCAAACCCAGATGCTGCTTCTCTGACCCTTGGGCAAATTACTTGATTTACCAAGTCTTAGTTTCTCGATCATGAAAAATAGGATAATCACAAACTGTTTCGAAGACTTACTCTACGAAATGAATGAACAAATGTAAAGTACATGTAATTATACTCAAAAGATAGTGCTGCAACCAGCAGTTAGCGTAATGGCTATGTCACTGGACTCCCATGTAGCCGACCACAGTTCGAGTCCTGGACCCGGTGGCTTAAACTCACACCGGGCGCATGTGCATGCGTGCCCAAGATCCCAGGAGAAGAATGGAGGAGAAGGGATTGCGGCGTGACCATCCCCCCTGGGGGGTGATTTCTCACTTTCTGTCTCTCTGTCTTTCTGGGGAGCGCATGCGCCCTATAGCCAAAACCTCTTTAAAAAAAAAAAAAAGAAAGAAAAGAAAAGGAAAGATAGTACTCATTCTTCCTGCATTAGGCAAAATTCTAGGATGGCCCCAGGATTTCCATCCTCTGGCACATACGCCCCACTTTTTTTTTTTCTTTTGCTCGATGGTAGGTGTGATTAACAGAGAGAAAGATAGAGAGGGAGAGGAGAAAGCACCACCCCCACCCCCACCCCGTGGGGAATGGTCACATTACAATCCTTTCTCCTCCCTCTCTCCCTTCTTTTGGAGTTTTGGGCCTACATGTGCACACGTTTCTGACAGGTCTGAGACTTGAATGGGGCAGTTAGCCATGTAGACTCAGGCTGCCTTAACCACCAGGCCACGGAGCTGGCCCAAACGTCACCTTTACAATCTGCTCCCTTTGAGCATGAGTGGGAGTGTGACTATGATGGGATATCACTCCCTGGATTAGGTTATGTTCTAGAGGACTCTCCTTCACAGACCGAAGGGAGACTTTTCCCATTGGCCTTGAAGAAGCAAACTGCCAGGCATGAGCGGTCCATTGAGAGGCCCTCACGCCCAATGTTCTACCCATGGAATTCCTAGGAAGACCATCGTTCATCATTCTTAAACTATTTCAAGGACATCTCGGGCGCCTAGAAAACATGCATTGTCACAAGAAGACAAATCACAGAACTTGAGAACTAGAAGGAACCTAAGAAACACTTAAGAGCAATCCTATCTTGTATCTTCATTCTATAGACAGCAATAGTGAGGCCCAGAAAGTATTGTTTTTAAGCTCTGAGAGTAATTAACTGGTGGAGCACAGGTAGATTTTGTATTGGCCTGAAGCTTATATAGCTTGGAAACTCTCTTTAGCAAAGTAATGGAAAATTGCTTACCAAGTAAACAGTTGTTAAATACAAGAAACCAAATCAAATTACTTATTTTTAAAAGTAGAAATATAAACATCACAAAATTCAGATATACTTTAATATATTTTCCTTATAATTTCATCTATATATGCTTTCACGTTTCTCCATATAACAACATTGCAATATTTTCTATAGAGAAAATAGATGATTCAATATTGTCTTTAACTTGATTTGGTTTTGTTTGTTTTTTTAAGTATTTTTTAGGCAAATTTTGCTATAGTGCACGTGTACTAGGTGGCGAGACAGAGGGAGACAGAAAGCGAGAAATCACTCCCTTGGGGAATAGCCACACCACAATCCCTTCTCCTCCATCATCCTCTCAGGGTCTTGGGCACGCACGCACACACACATACGAGGCGTGAGTTTTAAGCTGCCAAGTCCAGGACTCAAACTGCAACCGACTATGTGGGAGTCCAGCGACGTAACCATTATGCCATCTACTTGTCACCAACTCGATTTGTTTTTAGTTATGAAAAGTTTAAAAGTGTTAAATTCCACTTTACCACTCATTGTTAATATCATATAAATATTTAAGATTGGTGCCAAACCTTTTAAAGTTAATTTACTTCTTTCTTTCGTTAGAGACAAAGAGAAAAAGAGGCAGAAAGGTAGGGCCTCTTCTGATAGGGTCTCTGCACACACCAATCCTTTTCCCAGTCTCCTACCTACCGAGAATCGTGATGCATGGCAGGTGCACCGGTGTGTTCAGGTTGACCGGGGATCTGAACCTGGGCCTCAATATGGTTGCAGCTTTGTGCAGCCATGTAGTACTGCCTGCACCAGCACAGCTGTGCCTGGTGTCAAATAGGATTTAAAAACAAATTCCAGGCACATGTGCATGCTTGCCCAATATCCCAAAAGGAGGAAGAAATGGAAGAGAAGAGATGGCAGTGTGACCATTCCCCATGGGAGGTGATTTCTCACTTTATCCCTCTTACTCTCTGTCTCTCTTTGGCAAGTGCACATATCTTCTGGGGTTGGAGGAACCTCAATTTCTACTACCTACGAGCTGCAAAATTAGGAAGAATTTTCCACAGGTTAACTTCGGTACATTTCCCTTCCACATGGAGCATGTTCGAACAGCAATAGTCTCTGGCCCTGCAAATTTGTGTCACATCCCCTACTGGGTCAGCACAGCGGGAAACTGGAGTACTCCTAGCCATTCTGACATCAGAAGGACTAGCAAGGATTTCCTGGGAAGTGACTGTACACATAAGTGATAGCCCTAAAGAAGCCAGACTAAGCAGACGCTCACCCCAACTTTTTCTTAGATCTCCGAACTGGCAGTGATCACATTCTCACTCTTCAACAGGGAAAGGATAGAGGGGAAGGCTGGATGGGAAAAGATAGCACTCTGAGCTGATTGTGGTCAGAACCTCTTCTCAAGTTTACCAAAAAAAAAAAAGACTGGGTTGTCAGAAAAGCCATGTCACATTTTTGCAAAGTAAAACATAGAAAAAATAAGTCATGACTTTTCCAACAACTCAAAAATGAACATGTGAAAGGACCAGCAGTTAGCATAATGACTATGTCACTGGACTCCCACATAGTCAACCATGGTTTGAGTCCCAGACCTGGTGGCTTAAACTCACTCTGGGCATGTGTGTGCGTGCCCAAGATCCCAAGAGGAGAATGGAGGAGAAGGGATTGTGGCGTGGCCATCCCCCCCTGGGGGGTGATTTCTCGCTTTCTGTCTCTCTGTCTTTCTGGTGAGCACATGTGCCCTATAGCAAAAACCTCTAAAAAAAAAAAAAGAAGATGTGAACATATTCCTAAGGCTCCTCCAAGAACCTTGTAAAGACCTGTGCAAATGAGGAGCCCATGAAACCACTGCTTGATTAGCTGTTCAGTGGAGGGAAAGGACATTAGTTCTACCTTGAAAAACCGAGACAAAGCTTTTTGTGGAATAAAGAAAATAAGCCATGGAAAGATTAAATGACTTTCTAGTTTCATAGTTGATACAGGGCAGAGGTGGAATTAAATTTAGGCAGCCCAGGGACCAGCAGTTAGCATAAAGACTATGTCACTGGACTCCCACGTAGTCGACTACGGTTTGAGTCCCAGGCCCGGTGGCTTAAACTCACACCGGGCCCGTGTGCGTGCGTGCCCAAGATCCCGAGAGGAGAATGGAGGAGAAGGGACTGCAGTGTGGCCATCCTGCTGGGGGATGATTTCTCGCTTTCTATCTTTCTGTCTGTCTCTGTCTTTCTGGTGAGCACACGTGCCCTATAGCAAAATATAAATAAATAGAAATAAATTCAGGCGGCCTGAACCCAGCCTTCACACTTTTTACGAATGTGCTGCACATACCACCATAGAAGCAAGCTTGTGACTGTGGGCATGCATGTGTATGCATGTATGTGTGCACATATACATGCATGTGGCATTATGTATGCATGTATATGTATGTCCATGTGCACGTATACATGCATGTGGCATGTGTACATGCATGTGTATGTATGTATATGTGCATGTGTGTATGCACATGGCATGTGTGTATATGTGTGTGCACATATACATGCATGTGGCATGTGTGCATGCGTGTATGCACATGGCATGTGTGTATGTGTGTATGTGTGTGTGCACATATACATGCATGTGGCATGTGTGTGTGCCTGTGTGCATATTCGGCAGAGAAGAAAGGAAGGCAGTGTTCCGTAATTTAATTTTAACATGCAGTTAACTTTTTTATGTTATTTGTGCTACTTGATTGAAGAAATAAAGAACAAGTTATGGAGTGTTAGTTTCAGGTACCATGAAGTGCAGTTACTGATATCCAGATTCTAGCTTGACCCTCCAATGATTGTAAAGCCCGTCTGGAGTCTTGGTTTTCCGCCTCAGAACACAGCATGCTAGTTAAAGCCGTTACGATCAAGACGTCCGTGTAAGAACAGACTCACTGGCAATGGCTCCTTCCTGCCCTTAGTGGGGCAGAGCACTTTATACAACTGCTTTGCAGAACTATGGACAGGTGTACCAGTGGGGAGTGCTCAGCCCCTGAGAGGTTCAAAGAGCACGGAAGGAGAAATGGGAAGGAAGGGCTCTACATCCCACTCTCACAGCTACCCAGGACACTGCGGGCACATCCTGTCTCCCTCTTGACCTCGATTTCTTCAGTGGGATAAGCGACCAGAGCGTCCCTTCAATGCTCTCTGACCCACGAATCATAAACTCTCTGTGTTTATCTTTATACCATAAATTGAAAGTTTCAGAAAACAAAACATTTGAGGCTGCGAAGTTGGGAGACAGTCTGGAATGATATCAGATCTCTTTTTCACACAGACCAACACTAATTTAAAAAGAAAATAAAGCTCTTGATTTCTTTGAATACTAGATGAATACATGTTTAATTATCATTAAAAGGAATATAGAGAGGGTTTCTCTTCTGAAATTGAAAGCCAACTATAAGAGAGAGGAGGTTTTAGTCAAGTCTCTCAAGAACCCTGCCTGTCTAGGTTCCTACTCCCAGAGTTTCTCACCAGGCTTGATCCCTGAACTTGCTTGTTGCCGAAGTTGATGATCCATTTTAGCCATGGGGCATGACAAGGAAGGCCTAGAACCCCAGGCTCTGCTCCCAAAACAGCATTCTCAGCCAGAGGGCTGGGGAAGGACCTTGGGAGCCTTGGTCTCCTCCCCTGGTCACTTCCTTAGGTCTCCCCATCTCAGGAATTCTGTGAATTTGAACAGGCAAGTTACTCTGAAGAATAAAATAAGCTACGCTTTTGCTGATAAAGCATACCGAGCCTGAAGCGAAATAAGCATCCCCCTTGTTCTGTTTGGGCTCTGATGATACAATCTGCTTCTGCCGTCTTCTCTGTGCACACTCATTTTCAATGTGTTACCATGCTAAGCCTCTTAATCACATTTTCCAGAAGCACAAATGATAAACAACATTTGCTTAACCAGGTTTTACAATTCCCTGGCATTTTAGAAAAGAATATTTATTTTAAAGAATATTTTTGAAACAACACAATCTAACAAAAACACCACACACAACTACTGGATCTACTTCTCCCAGTTGGCCCAAGGAATGCTCAACCCTTTCTTCTTGCCTTTACCGAGAACACTTGTTTCGTGCTGGCTCCTGTGCTAGGTGCTAGGGTTCTGAAGGAAAGAGACACGACCCCAGGACAACACACTCGGAGTCCCATCTTCAGGAAGCCAACCCCAATGCTGGATGGTGATCTCACTTAAACTAATAACAATTATATCGTTTGAGACCAGCAGTTACTGTAACGGCTATGTCGCTGGACTCCCATGTAGTCGACCGTGGTTCGAGTCCCAGACCCAGTGACTTAAACTCATGCCGGGCGCATGTGCGTGCGTGCCCAAGATCCCGAGAGGGGAACGGAGGAGAAGAGATTGAGGCATGGCCATCCCCCCGGGGGGTGATTTCTTGCTTTCTGTCTCTCTCTCTCTCTATCTTTCTGGAGAACACAAGCGCCCTATAGCAAAAAACCTCTAAAAACAAAAAAAAAAGAATAAAAAAAAATTACATTGTTTGTTGGAGTAAGGAACCAGAGAGAAATGCCTTCTTTTGTGCCGACCTTTGCCTTCTAGGACACTGTGGTGCTGAGAGTCAGTTTAGTGCTATTAGTCAATGGTTCTCAAACACTGACACGCATCACATTCAGCTGGATTTATCAGCAGATTTCTGGGCCTCACATTCAGATTTCCAGTTCAAGTCTGGGGTGTGATTGACAGTTTTCAGCCCAAGCAAGTTCCCAGGTGCTGCTGCTGCTGCTGCTGCTGCTGTGGCTTCCGTGCCCGGAGAACCTCTGCGGTAAAGGAGCAATCATGAACTGAGCTAAGGTGTCTGCAGTGAGGTCCTGACATTGGCCATTCTGAAAAGATCTCCAGGAGTTTCTTCTGTGTAACCAGGCTGGAGAACCACTGGATTAAGGTACATATTACTTTCCCCAGATAAATGCACTTACAAGATACTTTTAAGATTACGTATGCTTTCGAGTAGCCTGTCTGATCAACGATTCCTCACTTCATAGGTAGGTTCAAACTCATGTCAAGTTACAGTGAAGATAGCAACCCCCAGACAAGACTGGAATGCAGCTGGATCGCTAACGAAGTGCGAAGTTCTGTCATTCCCAACATTGCAGTGGGTGCTGGAGAACACAAAGATGGGCACCCATTTCAGAATGGGGAGATGCTAACAGTTAAAGGTTAATTTACTAACTCATTTACTCAAAAACAAAAACAAACAAAACAAAACTCCTGAGTGTTCATATTACGCTGTACCAAGGAGCCCAGGCATTTCCTTTTTAAAAAAAATCAGGACTATGGAAGTTTTTAAGGATGAGATTGACAGAATCAGAATTGCATCTTAGAACTGTGTCTGATTCATGATGGAGTCTTGCAGCAAAAGCTGCTGGGAGAAAGGGTCATCATTAAATAAGCAGAGGCGATAGGAGAATCCTCTGGGAAAAGGAGGAAATAGAAGTTATTAAAGAGACTAGCGACCAGAGGAAGAGCCTCATAGAGCTGCCAAATGGACAAGCTGCAGACAATCCCAGTCTTGAGATCACTGGGAAAATACAAGTCCTACAGCCATTGCTGAAAGACATCCGTGAGACACCCGGTGATGACAGAAGAAATCCGCCGCCAGCATAGAGAACAAGGTGAGCAGCAGTTTTGCCCTTTATCAGAAGTTCTGAGGAACACTCAATGGAATTTTAAGAAGAGTTGAGTTAATTATTTGCCAGTAACCTCCAGTTCCCAGTTCCAAATCTACTTAGGTCTTCGGCCTTTCCCTAATCTGAAAACATTATTAAATAATCCCTTCTACTTAAAATCTCCAGCTTCCTTGGGCTTCAGGAACTGCCTCCTACTCTTTGCCTACTGCCTTGTATAGCTCCATTTCCCGCCTCTCCTTCATCCCTGAATAACTGTGTTCTCTAAATTCTATTCTTCTGTGGAAATTACATTCCCTCAACTGACCAATCCAAAAAAAAAAAAAAAAACCTTTCTGTGGTGATAAATCCAAACTTTTTCTCAAAGAGCTACAAGTATCCTAAACTTAGGTATCTCATTTTCAATTGCCTCTGGGTATATTGTCCACGTTATCCCACAGACAACTTAAACTGGAGGATACTATTTTACTCATTTTTACCCATTGATGAGATCCTGTCATTTTTTTAAATTTTTATTATTTTTTATTTTTTATTATCATCATAATCTTCTTTATATTACATTGGATTACATATAACTTTATAGTGTATTACATTGCTTTTTCAAAAGGGAATGCCATGACTGTCAGTCAATACAGAGACATTAATCTCCCCGCTTCAACGTTCAATATCTTTTCTATGTTTTCCCCAATCAGTATTACTATTCTAATTATTTTTTAAAACAGTCAATCACTATTTCTCATTTTGCTTGTAAAAATACTTTGCCCATCATGAAGTACTTCTCAGACCAATCCAGTTGAGAATACTATACATGTCATCATCAACAGGTAATAAGCCATATCTGTTTCTCACTAACGTCCTGCCTCTCTATTGTTCTCTTGCTATCTTTCTCTATCCTCTTTTCTTCACCTCCCCCATTCCACACTGTCCTATTCTCATTAAGTACCTTCACTGCTTTTATGTCCTCCAATTTTTTGCTCTCTACCATAGAGGGTGGATAGTCGGTATATATTGAGTGGATACATACAATATCTTTCTTTCATAGCCTGGCTTAGATCCTGTCATTCTTTTAAAAAGGCTCACATGTGCTTAAAAAGCCTCTCTGATTCTAACTAAAAGCCCCAACTTGTCTGTTCCTCCCACATTATAATGATGGCTCATGATCTCTTGATCTGAATGCTCTTCCAGATGTTAAAAATTACTGAGGGAAGGGCCAGCAGGTGGCATGGAGGTTAAGGCGGCTTGATCCCACATGGCTGATACTTTGGTTCCAATCCTAGACCCAGTGGCTTGAAAATCATACTGGGCACATGTGTTTGAGTGCTCAAAATCCTGAGATGAGAATGGAGGAGAAGGGATTACTGGGTGGCCATACCCCTGGGAGGTGATTTTTCACTTTCTCTCTCTCTCTCCTCTTGTCCCTGTCTCTCTCCAGCTCCATAGCAAAATGAAACAACCAACCAAAAAATTATTGAAGGCAAAGAGTATGCCTATATGTATGCATATCTGCAATCTGAGGCTTTGCTGTATCATTTTTAAGACTGATTCACTGAGATCTGCACTACAAAGATCTGATGTGGAGACTTCTAAGAAATTTACATCTAATCTAGAAGAAGCCATCTTCAGGAAAACTTGTGAAGAGGTATAGCTCCCCTGTTACTCACGAAGCACAACCAGGGGTTCCTGGTCTTTTTAACAGCCTGACACATCACTAGTAAACATGTCTCCCTCTACCTCGGCCTCGCAAGGGTAAAAGCCAGAGCAGAATACCCAGAAAAGAAAGCAGTTTTACTGCTATAATCAGGCAGATATACTAAGGGGACACGTTCATGTACTTTATCACAGTTCCAGAAAAAAATCAGTTCATACTTGACCAGTATCGAGTCACGTGAAATGTGCAGTGTTACCAAGGAAATCCATCTGCGTGTGCCTCGACGCCTCAGAGCCCTTAGCCCCTTAGCCTCTCTGCCTTTATAAAACATGTTGGTTTCAGAAGAACTAAGGTTGGCCTGAGGAGAAGCCCTTCCACAGAGCTTAATCTCAAACAAGAAAAGTCTCTTGCCTGGAGTTATGAGATGTGGTTAACCCTCCTAGTATGTCTTCAACTGCAACGCTAAGCGTCTGGGTACAGTCACAAGTGTAGTGCTCTTTGCAGTGGGTTTTCAAGAATCATTCAAGACACGGTATGACTCACATGGGATTATCCAACTTTATGACATTCTTATGGAAGAATATAGAGGGCAATTAGATTCAGAGTTGAGGTCTAAAATTCGAGCAGGAATTTTAAATTTCTGAGGTCTTCAATGTAGTGATAACTGTTTATTACAGTAGCTTCTTCAGAGATCCACTCATGCATACACTTTACTTATTCTCTCTAGTCAATCTATATTCCACCATTATCAGTATTCTTTAAATAGGTTTACCAGTCCCCACTGGTAAATTCATCTCAATATTTCTTTATGTCCAATATAATGCAGAGCTCTTCTACCCTTCCTCTGGAGAGCTGAAAAAAGTATAGTACAGCTTGCCACTGAGATCTTTTTTAAATTACACCTTAATTTTCCTTTCCTGGAATCAGAATGTTTTTGTTTTTCTTGGATCAGTCACTTTTTTTTTTTGGAAAGGTTTTTGCTATAGGGCATGTGTGCTCACCAGAAAGACAGAGAGAGACAGAGAGACAGAAAATGAGAAATCAGCCCCCAGGCCAAAATCTCTTCTCCATTTTCCTCTTGGGATCTTGGGCACGCATGCAAACGCACCCAGCCTGAGTTTAAGACACCGGGTCCTGGACTCGAACCACGGTTGACTACATGAGAGTCCGGCAACATAACCATTATGCCAACTGCTGGTCCCTGGATCAGTTACTCTTAACAAATGTTTACAATTTTCTTCTATGTGCTGGACATTGTATTAGGCATAGGGATACAATGGTGATTAAAACCACACCTGATTCTTGCTTCAGTTGAGTTTACAGTCTAGCAGTGGGGGAGGCAGAATTAAATGATCACAAAAGGTAACTGTCGAGGGGCATTTGTGAAGGAGAGGGAAGTGCTTGTGTGGACAGGCATAATACAAAGAGAAGGCAGTCAGGAAAGGCTTTGTTGAGGATGTGAATGTTGAGCTGAGGTCCACGGGATGAGAATGGGGGTAACTAAATGAATACTTTCTCAGATTAGGAAAGCAGTTATGTAGCAAGACTTTGTTGTAAAAGAATGGTGAAAGTGGGACCAGCAGTTGGCATAATGGCTAGGTCAGGGGACTTCCACGTTGTCAGCCGTGGTTCAAGTTCCAGACCTGGCAGCTTAAAACATGCTGGGTGCGTGTGTGGTGTGTGTGTGCATGCTTCAAGTCCCATGAGGAGAATAGAGGAGAAGAGATTGTGGCATGGCCATCTCTCCCGGGGGAATGATTTTTCACTTGCTGTCCAGCAACCACCTATGTCCTATAGAAAAAATCTCTCTCTAAAAAAAAGAATGGTGAAGCTGAAGGATAATGGAAAATTATTTTTTGAAAACTGGAGAGGAAGGAGGTGGAAATCTTGTCTTTTAGACCATCAGAAAAACTGTCTTTATTATAAGAACAATAGTAAACCTATTGAATGGTTATAAATGGTTAGATGAAATTTAAACATTGCATTTTGAAAAGTCCTATGCAGTCTGGGAAGTTATCAAGTGGAAGGGACATTGAGTGGATGAGGGTATACTGGTTACGAGTATTTTGTAATAGTGCAAGTGAAACAAGTAAGATGAAAATAGTAGCAGTAGAGCAATTAGTGATAGGTCAGACAGGATTTGAGGCAGGAGGAACAAACGCAGCACGGGTGATCTCCAGCTTTCAGGAAAGACGTCTGAGTACTATTCACTGAACACGGTGATGCTGCCAGCAGACACACTGAGAGATGAGACTGTAAGGACGAATCGTGATATGTTGAACTTCAAGATTTCCCTTCACTGCCCTTCTTATTTTTCCTAGTTGTTCAGTATCTTTCACTTTTTTTTCTTTTGGAATCTCCATAAATTGCAAAGAAAGACAACAGAAAGAGATCAGACAGCATCTCCTGAAATCTTCCATTTCGCAGATGGTAGGAGGTTTTCAAACATCTGCCACATTTGAAAAGCTAATTCTATTTACTCTTCTAATACATATTAATCACTCAACAAATTGAAAGTAAAGCAAGTGATGCCTTACTCACCAGCTGCAAGATCTAACCCATCAGCCTCTATGAGTATCCATTGGGAGGCTCACAGCGTTTCCCCATCCCATAATGTATTATATTCTCTTCTGTTTAGGACACTTGACTTATAGTCTTACTTATATTTTGGAATATATATGATGTCTCTCCAAATTAAATGCAAGCTTCTTGATGGTAGGAATAACACTCTGCTGTTCTAAGGCACTGCAGAAAATAATCTAGGATATGATACCTCAATCCAGGTACAACAAATAGTATACATTCTACAATCCCTAACACTGCTTCACTGTATTGGGGAATTTGAGTTCTAACGATAGAACCAACACTTCACAAGCTATGAAAAGTGTGCAGATTATTTCATTCCCTGGGCTTCAAATTCCTCAATTATAAATCTCTAAAGTTTCAGCTCAATGGGACACTGTACCTCAAAGCATAAGCATTCACCATAGACAGTTTTTCTTATCTTCCTTGAGTAAGTGCTGAATAAGTAAAGGTATAAAGGTATGAATGAATGGATATGCGACCACACAAAACCGAGGGAGGATGCGGTGAGTAGAAAGGGTATAAGGTAGTCAGGAAACCAGCGTTCTAGCCCCAGTTCAGTCACTGACTCGTTCTCTGATCCTGGGTGAGTCTCTTCTTCTGCGCCTCAGTTTCTTCCCTTGTTACACTTCTCCCAGGAATGCACACTGTTTCCTGACATCTCCTGTCACAGCTCCAGGGCCAAGGAGACACAGAGAGACGCTTTGTACTCAATTATATTCCTTTTAGAATAAAGAAAAGGACAGTAAACTGAAAGCATTGTTCGTTCCGGTATGAAAAGACCTCTTCAAATGAGAAATGTCAGCACGTAGATCCACCCTGAGATTCTGTCTGTTATATCTTCTTCTCCTTGTAAAAAGAAAGCAGAAGTTCTACTTGAAGAGACATGATTGTTTAACAAGTGAATCCTTAGCAGTTCTAAAGCCAAAAGCTTGCAGGGCAGAAAGAGCGGGTACCAATTACTTCAAAAAGATTAGCTTGGATTTCCAGGTGACATACTTCAACCGTTGTAGAATGAGCCTGTTCGTAGTTCAAAGGCCTACAGTAGACCGGAATTTTATTTTCTGAGTTCAATTAACTCTGTGTTTCTTAGGTCTCTCTGACCAATAAGATTTAAAATCGCTTTGCTGTGGACGTGCTTCCATTCCATCAATTGCATACACATGTTTAGAAGGGACATTTCTACCTATACCATATCATCTATTATAGATGGAAACCAAAGGGTGGGCAAAGGATGCCATCTTTTGCCTGCAGGATCATCAAACACATAGAGAAGATCTAGCACACATGTGAACACCAAGAAGTGAAAGATGCGGAAAAGTTTATGACATTGCCCCTGTATTCAAGAATGGTAGGCAGGGCACATGTGTCTCTCGCTCAACGTTTGGGTTTCCTTCTATCCATTCATTTGACCGATACTTACCAAGTGTTCACTCCAGTGTGTTAGACACTGATTATACAGTGAAAAACAAATACGTACTCCCTGGGCACAAGATGCCTCCCATTTAGCAAAGTGCTTGGCACAGCACAGACACCTAACAATTACTTAATGAATAAATGCATGAGGCAATGAACGGAGATCACGTAACATCTTAAAATAAAAGAGGATAAGTTCAGGATAGAGTAAGAGGTTAGTGAACTTAGTTGGGTGCAGTAAGTTTTGAGGTACTAGAAAACCATCTGAAAATATCCAGTAAGTAGCTAGAGATATACTGTTTACCTATCGGGGTGTTGGAAAAGTCTTCACGCATTTTTGCAGAGAAAAACATAGGGAAAAAAACACGTCATGACTTTTCCAATAATCCAACAATACAGAGGAAAGAGGTTGAAATATACATATAGGGACCAGCAGTTGGCGTAATGGCTATGTCGCTGGACTCCCATGTAGTCAACCGCAGTTCGAGTGCTGGTGGCTTAAACTCATGCCAGGTGCGTGTGTGTGCGTGCCCAAGATCCCAAGAGGAGAATGGAGAAGGGATTTCGGCCTGGGGGATGATTTCTCACTTTCTGTCTCTCTGTCTCTCTCTGTTTTTCTGGCGAGCACACGTGCCCTACAGCGAAAACCCTTCCAAAAAATAAATAAAATAAAACATATAGATTTTCATCATTGGAGAGATGATAAATAAATGCAGATATCAATTATAAGTAAACTTTTAGAAAAACCGAAATCTCAGTATTTAAATGAATTGTTATTCAGATGATACCAAAATAATGCTGCCAGGTAAATGAGATGAGCCCTACCCAAAAAATCGATGATTTTAACTAGCAGTTGGTGTAATGGTTATGTCACTTGACTCTCACACAGTCAACTGTGGTTTGAGTCCCAGATCTGGTGGTTTAAAACTAACCAGGCTCATGTGCATATGTGCCCAAAATCCCAAGAAGAGAATGGGGGAGAAGGGATTGTGGTGTGGCCATCCCCCTGAGGGGTGATTTCTTGCTTTCTGTCTCTCTGGTACGTGCACATCCCTATAGCAAAAATCTCTCTTAAAAAAAGAATTGATTGGGACCAGCAGTTAGCGTAATGGCTATGTCGCTGGACTCCCACGTAGTCGACTGCGGTTTGCGTCCCGGACCTGGTAGCTTAAAACTCACACCGGGCGCGTGTGCGTGCGTGCCCAAGATCCCGAGAGGAGAATGGAGGAGAAGGGATTGCAGCGTGGCCATCCCCCCTGGGGGGTGATTTCTCGCTTTCTGTCTCTCTGTCTGTCTGTCTGGCAAGCACACGTGCCCTATAGCAAAAAAACCTCTCCCCAAAAAAAGAATTGATTATTATGATCAGATGGAAAAAGAGGGGACACATGCTTTCCATTTTTACTAAAGGGGTCTTCCATTAAGCTAATAAAATGAGTTTTATTCAAGAAGATTGGATGTTAACTGTGACTTATCACAGAGAAATGCAGATCTCTGTCAAGATGCGCATGCCCCTTTAAGATGTGTAAGGCTCATAGTCACTCAGGAATAATCTTAAGTGATAATTTAATTGCTGGGTTCAATACTGTCACAGTAGCTCCCAAATCCAGATTAGAGTCACCATAGGAATGTGATAGTCAAAATGGAACAGTTTCTTTTACATAAAAATCTTCCAAAAACATAGATGATACATAATTGATCAAGACGTAAATAAATGAAATATTATAGGACCATAGTAATAAATGAAGCGAAAAGTTTGATAAAGCATTTTGACTACTTAGCTCAACAATTTAACCTTAACTTTCAAGTCACTGTGATTTTGAAAAGTACATGTAACATGTCAGCATTCTGATTTAGAAAGTGTAGCTAATAACTTCATTTGGGCTTAATATTTCTACCAAGTGTTCACTCCAGTGTGTTAGACACTGATTATACAGTGAAAAACAAATACGTACTCCCTGGGCACAAGATGCCTCCCATTTAGCAAAGTGCTTGGCACAGCACAGACACCTAACAATTACTTAATGAATAAATGCATGAGGCAATGAACGGAGATCACGTAACATCTTAAAATAAAAGAGGATAAGTTCAGGATAGAGTAAGAGGTTAGTGAACTTAGTTGGGTGCAGTAAGTTTTGAGGTACTAGAAAACCATCTGAAAATATCCAGTAAGTAGCTAGAGATATACTGTTTACCTATCGGGGTGTTGGAAAAGTCTTCACGCATTTTTGCAGAGAAAAACATAGGGAAAAAAACACGTCATGACTTTTCCAATAATCCAACAATACAGAGGAAAGAGGTTGAAATATACATATAGGGACCAGCAGTTGGCGTAATGGCTATGTCGCTGGACTCCCATGTAGTCAACCGCAGTTCGAGTGCCGGTGGCTTAAACTCATGCCAGGTGCGTGTGTGTGCGTGCCCAAGATCCCAAGAGGAGAATGGAGAAGGGATTTCGGCCTGGGGGATGATTTCTCACTTTCTGTCTCTCTGTCTCTCTCTGTTTTTCTGGCGAGCACACGTGCCCTACAGCGAAAACCCTTCCAAAAAATAAATAAAATAAAACATATAGATTTTCATCATTGGAGAGATGATAAATAAATGCAGATATCAATTATAAGTAAACTTTTAGAAAAACCGAAATCTCAGTATTTAAATGAATTGTTATTCAGATGATACCAAAATAATGCTGCCAGGTAAATGAGATGAGCCCTACCCAAAAAATCGATGATTTTAACTAGCAGTTGGTGTAATGGTTATGTCACTTGACTCTCACACAGTCAACTGTGGTTTGAGTCCCAGATCTGGTGGTTTAAAACTAACCAGGCTCATGTGCATATGTGCCCAAAATCCCAAGAAGAGAATGGGGGAGAAGGGATTGTGGTGTGGCCATCCCCCTGAGGGGTGATTTCTTGCTTTCTGTCTCTCTGGTACGTGCACATCCCTATAGCAAAAATCTCTCTTAAAAAAAGAATTGATTGGGACCAGCAGTTAGCGTAATGGCTATGTCGCTGGACTCCCACGTAGTCGACTGCGGTTTGCGTCCCGGACCTGGTAGCTTAAAACTCACACCGGGCGCGGGTGCGTGCGTGCCCAAGATCCCGAGAGGAGAATGGAGGAGAAGGGATTGCAGCGTGGCCATCCCCCCTGGGGGGTGATTTCTCGCTTTCTGTCTCTCTGTCTGTCTGTCTGGCAAGCACACGTGCCCTATAGCAAAAAAACCTCTCCCCAAAAAAAGAATTGATTATTATGATCAGATGGAAAAAGAGGGGACACATGCTTTCCATTTTTACTAAAGGGGTCTTCCATTAAGCTAATAAAATGAGTTTTATTCAAGAAGATTGGATGTTAACTGTGACTTATCACAGAGAAATGCAGATCTCTGTCAAGATGCGCATGCCCCTTTAAGATGTGTAAGGCTCATAGTCACTCAGGAATAATCTTAAGTGATAATTTCATTGCTGGGTTCAATACTGTCACAGTAGCTCCCAAATCCAGATTAGAGTCACCATAGGAATGTGATAGTCAAAATGGAACAGTTTCTTTTACATAAAAATCTTCCAAAAACATAGATGATACATAATTGATCAAGACGTAAATAAATGAAATATTATAGGACCATAGTAATAAATGAAGCGAAAAGTTTGATAAAGCATTTTGACTACTTAGCTCAACAATTTAACCTTAACTTTCAAGTCACTGTGATTTTGAAAAGTACATGTAACATGTCAGCATTCTGATTTAGAAAGTGTAGCTAATAACTTCATTTGGGCTTAATATTTCAAATAACATTTTGCATAGCACCTGAGTTCAAAATGTCTCCCAATATTCCTGAGAAGCTTAGAATAAGACTTGCAACATGTGGGAAAAGAGCAGAGAATACTGCCATTCTACGTTCTCAGATCGCTCACACAAGCTTGCTCTGCAATGCTGACAAGATCTCCCCAAATTCTTCTGCTTTTAGGCACACCATCCCCGCATGGCAGCCCAGTGTACCCGGCCAGGGAGGCCAGGAATGGCAAGAGACCCCTAACTAAGCTTAGAAAATAACAAATTAAAAATAATAATAATAATAATTTATAGCTCAGCAAAATCTGCACTTTGGTTTGGACCTTGCTTTCCCCTTCATTCTTACACCTATTTATTTGCTTCACACAAAGTACGTCTGAGCAGAAATTCCCCCTCACGGCCAGGTGCTGCTCAGTGATACACAGCCAAGCTCAGTGGCTTATGGGAAGGAGAGGCAGCGAGTGGGGCAGGTGGCCTGGCCATGCGTGCTCAGACGTGTGGGGCTGTCTGAGCTCAGGAGTGCTGGAACTCGGCCGTACCATGCTGAACCACGCCAAGCAACAGGCCACCCCAAGGACTTGCAGATCTCCCCTGAAATCCAAAGGCCCTGATTCTTAGATTTCCAGAAATCCCTGGACTGTGTTATACAAGAATAAGGCCTTCCCAGATCGTCAGCATTTGAATGAACTTGAATGAGCTGATTATGAGGGGAAAATAGGGAAATGTCTGGCAATCCCAGGTTCTTTAGCCAAGCCCTAAAACCGAGGACCAGCAGGTCACAGCTTGTAGCATGGCCTGCACTTCCTGGATCTCGCATCTGACCTTGAGCGCTGACCTTGGGGAAAAGAGAAGCAAGATTTGAGACCAGTTTCTTCAGGCCTGAATTCCTCTGCCACAATTCCGTTATCTCCTCTCGCCTCCCAGTATTCCCATTAGTGGGTTTATTAGCCGAATTATATGTTTTTGATGATAAGACTTCTTTTGTTTTTCTTTTCTCTTTTTTCTCTTGCCTTTGTGAGAGGCTGCTTTTGTTCTCTCTGTTTAGCCAATTGATCCTAACATTGTTTCTAGAACAGGGTAATGTGACCTTCAGCATTTAGACAAGACTAGAACAAGTGGAGAAAGAGCCGAGAATATTGTCATTTTATGTTCCAGAATAATTCAAACAAGCCTGCTCCATACTGCTGACAGGATTTCCCAGATTCTCTGCTTTTAGGTACACCATCACAGCTTCGCAGCCCAGGGTACCCGTCAGGGATGGTAAGAGACTGCCACCTGGTGGCCACCCTGCAAAATGCATCACCTTGCCAACTGTTTCAGTTTAGCTCTCAAAACACGTTTAAGAGAATTGTATTTTTAAATGGATTGAACACCTTCCAGTCACTGAAGCAAAGTCTGAATTTATGGATTCTCCATCCTAGTATTCTCTGAGTAGCAGCCAGAATATCTGTACAATGAATCTGTCCACAGATAAAATTTAAGGTTAAGGACAACCCTAGTTTCCCTTCTTTGCATAGATTTAGAACAGTCAGAAATTCAAAGTAAGAAAAAAGAAGGTAATTATGCAGAATACATTTTGATTAAGATTCACATAATATCTGAGCAGTAAATTCCACTCATGCTACTAATTACTACTCTTCCGTTAACTCTTCTCTGGAGAAATGTCTACTTTTTAAAAACTACCCCTATTTTGCAAAAAAAAAAAAAAATTTGTTTTTTTGTACTTATTACCACCAATTTTCAGAGGAATGATTTATGGGCCATTTCCATTGGAATCACCTGTAATTTTTAAATTAGTATCTTAAGCAAAGCTTCTTGGGCCCCACCCAAGATCAACTTAATGAGAATCTCCTTGGCCAAAACCTAGGAATAGGCATGGAATATTAGCACCCTATTCTCCTTCACCCTGCCCACTGCAGTTAGAGGCTCCACTGCTCTCTGTGCTAGGTTCAGAAAGCAAGTCACGTAAGAGAGGAATTGCCCTTGTTCTTGCAAATTAGACTATTAGTGGAGTTTCACAGCTCAGCTTCCTAGATCTCCCCATCCAAAAACCTCTCCCACTTATTCTGGAAAATTCAAGCAGATGCTCCTCTTCGTAAGTTCTTCACCCCCAGCCACATCCTATACATGGTATAAGTAGTCATGTTATTCCACCTTTATCTTTAGTTCTATCAGAAATCTGGTTTTTTGCTGAGACATCCTGAAAGGCAGAGGCTCTCTCTCCCATTCCGTGCAATCTTCTGACTTCAAACAATTAGCCAAGCAAAAATATCTGCAGCGCAGCCTATAGGAGACACCTGCCACCTACCCTGAAAGCAGCAGGAAACTGCGACCAGGATAACAGAGCGTTCCTCCCTCCCCACTCAGGCGCCGGACTGCAGTCGCCCAGATGCACCAAGCAAGTTGCAACTGCCTGGCACTCTGCAGTGCCCCAGGAATTCTGAGCGACAAAGGCGACAGCCGTCTATGCCACAGCCTAGCAATTGTGTCATTAAACAAATTGCTCCATAACGTCAAAAGAGGCATTCTTTGTGACAGCCAAGTGATACAATTTGTCTTGATTCCAGACATTGGAGGCATCTGTCTGGAATTCGTGCGTGTCATTTGAAGTCGCAAGTTTATCTACAGAAAAGGGAGACTACAGCCAGACACTGAGCACAAGCACAAACATTAAGTGACTACTAAAAACGCCATCATGTTGCCTTTTTAGCATAAATGCATCCAAACCCCCCCCCCAACTATATCGCTGTATACAAAATGAAAAACACAGACTGTTATTCTCTAGACAAAACTGCTTTCAGAAGAGACAAATCAATCTGCCTGAATGTTGAGATGTGACAACCGTTCCAGGGTAAACACTACCGTCGCTCCACACACCCGTCCCTAACAGTGATGCCTCACGACGTACTCAATTAAGCAAACGCTCGTTGAGCACGTGGGATGAGCCATTCGATGCCACGGGATTAAAAGAATAAGAGCACGTATCCCATTGGGTAATTGAGGGAGGTCCTGTAGAATAGGTTGTGCTGTATGTGAGCCTTCAGGGACGCCAGGTCTAGAAGGGGGAGGGAGGTAAGGGTACCAGGACCAGCAAACAGAGGGTCGCTTCCTGCCCACCCTGCCCTTATGGTTTTATTCGGTGAGATCCATACCTCATGCATAGCCCTGTCTGGATCCCTGGTGTGCTCACCTTCCACGATCTGCCTCCATCCAGCCTCGCAATCCACATCTGTCACATGGAGCTGGTGCCACCTCTCCAACAATCAGCTCTGACTCAGTTCCTCCTGTCCTGCTGGTACTTCCCTCTACTCCCCAATTCCTCAGTCTTCCTGAGATCCCCAACCTACTGTTCTCACCACTGTCCACCATCCCATCCCGTCCTACCCTCTAATGACCTGCAGGCTACTAATCCCATTTTAGGTCTTAGCTTAAACAGAACTGTTGGGACCAGCAATTAGCCTAACAGCTATGTTGCTGGATTCCCATGTAGTCGACCGTGGTTCACATCCTGGACACAGTGGCTTAAACTCATGCTGGCCACGTGTGTGTGCGTGCCCAAGATCCCGCGAGAGGAGAATGGAGGAAAAGGGATTGCAGCGTGGCCATCTCCCCTGGGGGTGATTTCTTACTTTCCATCTCTTTGTCTCTCTCTGTCTTTCTGGGGAGCACATGCGCCCTATAGCAAAAATCCTCTCCAAAAAAAAGAAAAAAAAAAACAAACTGTTTTACCTGCAATAATCCTGTCTCTGCAAACAAGACATACGGTTTCCTAGTACCCTAACTTCTTCCTGTTTCCATCTCATCAATACGTAAGACATGCGTGTGTTGTCTTCGCCAACAGAGGTACTGGAAACCAAACAGAAATCACTGTCATTCTTATCTGCTGCTGCCCACTGAGAGTGCAAATAATTGATACCTAAAAGTCATCTGTGGAATTCACAAGCAAAATGACAAGGCTCGATTTGGCCCAAGCATAACGAAAGCTTGGAGAAGCAGGAAGCATTTAAGATTTCAAGTCGGATTGGAGCCCTCTTCTAAAATACTTGTGCATTCAGATTAGGATATTGTTTTCTGCCAGGGTCATGGGAAACATTGAGATCTTTTAAGATGAAGAAATCCCTTCAAATGTTCATTTTTTTTTCAGTCACTGCCACATCTCATTATTTAAAATGTTTATATATTTACTGTAGGAAATCTTTAGAAATTAATGAAGCAGAGAAAAGAAATCCTACTCATTTCTACAGTAATATTCACATTTAATGTATTTTTTCCTATTAATTTTATAGACAGCTATTTTACACTGTGGAAATAATATAGCGTGTCCAAACTTGGGCTCTAATGTGTCTGTTTTTGACACTGTAACCTAAGCACTTTTTGTCTTACCATGTAAAAACTTTGAGCAAACCTCATTTAATGATAGCTAATATTACCTCAGATTACTACATCATTTTTCACTTACCCTTTTTCTATTTCCAAAAACTCAGACTTTAGGTGCCAGCAGGTAGCATGGCAGTTCAGGCCATGGGTCCCATGTAGCCAACTCCTCAATCCTAGTCCCAGACTGGACAATTTGAAAAACACACCAGCGCCTGTGGGTGAGTGCTCAAATTCCCAAGAGGAGAATGAAGGAGAAAGGATTGCAGCATGGCCATCCCCCCAGGGGGTGATTTCTCACTTTCTGTCTCTCTGTCTCTCTGGCAAGTAC